>NW_028226153.1:2500-5000 GCF_052327205.1 Somniosus microcephalus | reverse complement strand
AGTGAGAGTGAGTGACAGAGTGAGAGTGAGTGAGAGTGAGTAAGTGTGAGTGAGTGAGTGAGAGTGAGAGTGAGATGAGAGTGAGTGAGTGAGAGTGAGTGAGTGTGAGTGAGTGTGAGTGAGTGTGAGTGAGTGAGTGTGAGTGAGTGTGAGTGAGTGTGAGTGAGAGTGAGTGAGTGTGAGTGAGTGAGAGTGAGTGAGAGTGAGTGAGTGTGAGTGAGTGAATGTGAGTGAGAGTGAGTGAGAGTGAGTGAGAGTGAGTGAGTGTGAGTGAGAGTGAGTGAGTGTGAGTGAGTGAGAGTGAGTGAGAGTGAGTGAGAGTGAGTGAGTGTGAGTGAGTGAGTGTGAGTGAGTGTGAGTGAGAGTGAGTGAGTGTGAGTGAGTGAGAGTGAGTGAGAGTGAGTGAGAGTGAGTGAGTGTGAGTGAGTGAGTGTGAGTGAGAGTGAGTGAGAGTGAGTGAGAGTGAGTGAGTGTGAGTGAGTGAGTGAGTGTGAGTGAGTGAGAGTGAGTGAGAGTGAGTGAGAGTGAGTGAGTGTGAGTGAGTGAGTGTGAGTGAGAGTGAGTGAGAGTGAGTGAGAGTGAGTGAGTGTGAGTGAGTGAGAGTGAGTGAGTGTGAGTGAGTGTGAGTGAGTGTTAGTGAGAGTGAGTGAGTGTGAGTGAGTGAGTGTGAGTGAGATTGAGTGAGAGTGAGTGAGAGTGAGTGAGTGAGAGTGAGTGAGTGTGAGTGAGTGTGAGTGAGTGTGAGTGAGAGTGAGTGAGTGTGAGTGAGAGAGTGAGTGAGTGTGAGTGAGTGTGAGTGAATGTGCGTGAGAGTGAGTGAGAGTGAGTGAGAGAGTGAGAGTGAGTGAGAGTGAGTGAGAGTGAGTGAGCGAGTGAGAGTGAGTGTGAGTGAGTGTGAGTGAGTGTGAGTGAGTGTGCGTGAGAGTGAGGGAGAGTGAGTGAGAGAGTGAGAGTGAGTGAGAGTGAGTGAGTGAGAGTGAGTGTGAGAGAGTGTGAGTGAGTGTGAGTGAGTGTGAGTGAGTGTGAATGAGTGTGAGTGAGTGAGTGTGAGTGAGTGTGAGTGAGTGTGAGTGAGGGTGTGAGTGTGAGTGAGTGCGAGTGAGTGAGTGAGTGAGTGTGAGTGAGAGTGAGTGAGTGTGAGTGAGAGAATGAGTGCATGTGAGTGAGTGTGAGTGAGTGTGAGTGAGAGTGAGTGAGAGAGTGAGAGTGAGTGAGTGAGAGTGAGTGAGTGTGAGTGAGTGAGTGTGAGTGAGAGTGAGTGAGTGTGAGTGAGAGTGAGTGAGTGTGAGTGAGTGAGTGTGAGTGAGTGTGAGAGATAGAGAGTGTGTGAGTGAGTGTGAGTGTGAGTGAGTGAGTGTGAGTGAGAGTGAGTGAGTGTGAGTGAGAGTGAGTGAGTGTGAGTGAGTGAGTGAGAGTGAGTGAGCGTGAGTGAGTGAGTGAGAGTGAGTGTGAGTGAGAGTGAGTGAGTGTGAGTGAGAGTGAGTGAGAGAGTGAGTGAGTGTGAGTGAGTGTGAGTGAGTGTGAGTGAGAGTGAGTGAGAGTGAGTGAGAGAGTGAGAGTGAGTGAGAGTGAGTGAGAGTGTGTGAGTGTGAGTGAGAGTGAGGAGTGTGAGTGAGTGAGTGTGAGTGAGTGAGAGTGAGTGAGTGTGAGTGAGTGTGAGAGTGAGTGAGAGTGAGTGAGTGTGAGTGAGAGAATGAGTGAGTGTGAATGAGTGTGAGTGAGTGTGAGTGAGAGTGAGTGAGAGAGTGAGAGTGAGTGAGAGTGAGTGAGTGAGTGACAGTGAGTGAGAGTGAGTGAGTGTGAGTGAGTGTGAGTGAGTGTGAGAGTGAGTGAGTGTGAGTCAGAGTGAGTGAGAGTGAGTGAGAGTGAGGGACAGTGAGTGAGTGACGTGAGAGTGAGTGTGAGTGAGTGTGAGTGAGAGTGAGTGAGAGTGAGTGAGAGTGAGTGAGAGTGAGAGTGAGTGAGAGTGAGTGAGAGTGAGTGAAAGAGTGAGAGTGAGTGAGAGTGAGTGAGAGTGAGTGAGTGAGTGAGAGTGAGGGTGAGATGAGATTGAGTGAGAGTGAGTGAGTGTGAGTGGGTGTGAGTGAGTGTGAGTGAGAGTGAGTTGGTGTGAGTGAGTGAGACTGAATGAGAGTCAGTGAGTGAGAGTGAGTGAGTGTGAGTGTGAGTGAGTGTGAGTGAGTTTGAGTGAGAGTGAGTGAGAGTGAGTGAGTGAGTGAGAGTGAGTTTGAGATGAGAGTGAGTGAGTGAGAGTGAGTGAGTGTAAGTGAGTGTGACTGAGTGTGAGTGAGAGTGAGTGAGAGCGAGTGAGTGTGAGTGAGTGAGTGTGAGTGAGAGTGAGTGCGAGTGAGTGAGAGTGAGTCAGTGAGAGTGAGTGAGTGTGAGTGAGAGTGAGTGAGAGAATGAGTGAGTGTGAGTGAGTGTGAGTGAGTGTGAGTGAGAGTGATTGAGAGTGAGTGAGAGAGTGAGAGTGAGTGAGAGTGTGTGAGTGTGATTGAGA
>NW_028226152.1:0-69143 GCF_052327205.1 Somniosus microcephalus | reverse complement strand
CTTCCTCAGCCTCCGTGTATTCAGGTTTCAAGTGGAAAATGATGCTTGAAAAACAGAAAAGCAAACCAGCAGGTACTAAACATAACTTCATTTCAAGGCCATCTTGGAGCACAGACGTGCAGGAACAACTGCCAATTTTATTTGGTAAGCTAGGTATCTGACACACAGAGAAACCCATCACCAAGCCACATACAGAAAGAAAAGACATGCATTTATATAGCGCCTTTCACGACCACTGGACATCCCAAAACGCTTTACAGCCAATGAAGTACTTTTTTTTGACGTGTAGTCGCTGTTGTAATGTAGGAAACGCGGCAGCCAATTTGCGCACAGCACGTTCCCACAAACAACAAAGCGATAATGACCAGATAATCTGCTTTTAGTGATGCTGATTGAGGGATAAATATATTGGCCAGAACACCGAGAAAGTCACACAGGTAAAGCTTTTTTGCGTGCCTGATATAAAGTCCCCAATCCCCCCCTCCCACCCACCCCAACACAAACAAAGACAAGTCCACTCACTTAACATTTTGTTGAAACAAACTTCTACCCAGATGACCAAATGTTCTTGATTCGATAAACTCAGACTGCTACGCTCTGTAGATATCAACAAAATGATAACCCTTTGAAAGAAATTAAGTATGTAATAACATAAATTTCTGCCAATTAAATTTCCCAAAATAAGTGGAACTCCAAAGTAATTTTAACATGAATTTTGTTTTGGTCTTATGTATTAGGTAGCTCTCTGTCAAAATAAATGAAAACATGAAGTGTACCAGCCCCATTTGCAGAAATAAGGGCAAGCAAACAGTTTAAAACTAAGTTTAGATCACAAGAAATTATTAAGTGGATGTAAAATAGTTTCTGCGACAAGATTAAAATCGCAATAGGTATCATTTACCAATTTTTAAATCACTCTTTTTCCATGAACTGAGCATACTGGGTGCTCACCAACTGACAGCCAACAGCCTGCAATAACTGCCACGTGAAACCCGAGCGAGACAGGCAACAGCCCTTAATTGAGTAACTGCTATAAATATATATAAGGATAAGTGCAGAAATATACAAGGCCCGCACCAGCGAGCAGTTTCCACTGAGCATCTCAACCCTTAATAACATAGGAACACAAGAACTAGGAGCAGGAGTAGGTCATTCAGCCCCTCGAGCCTGCTCTGCCATTCATTAAAATCATGGCTGATCTTTGACCTCAACTCCACTTTCCTGCCCGATCCCCATATCCCTCGATTCCCTTAATATCCAAAAATCTATCGATCTGTCTTAAATACACTCAACGACTGAGCCTCCACAGCCCTCTGGGGTAGAGAATTCCAAAGATTCACCACCCTCTGAGTGAAGAAATTTCTCCTCATCTCAGTCCTAAATGGCCGACCCCTTATCCTGAGACTGTGGCCCCTAATTCTAGACTCCCCAGCCAGTGGAAGCATCCTCCCAGCATCTACCCTGTCAAGCCCCTTAAGAATTTTATATGTTTTAATGAGATCACTTCTCATTCTTCTAAACTGTAGGGGCTATACAATCTCTCTTCCTAAGACAACTCCCTCATCCCAGGAATCAGTCTAGTGAACCTTCCTTGCACTCTCTCTATGGCAAATATATCCTTCCTTGTGTAAGGAGACCAAAATTGTACACAATACAGGAAACTTTCTGATATCCGGCACCGACAGGACCGAGCTGGAGCCGTAACATCAAAAGTGCCGGACATACCAGAGTTAATGTTTAAACATACGGAACTGAGAAGCTCCATGTGAATCAACAAACCCACAGCTTCAAAACAGTCAGCTGCAGCTGCAAGCATCTGTAGCTGAAGCCGTTGCTATAGCTACAGGCCTTGCAGTGCTTGACTGGGAAAAAAAAAGCAACGAGAACTAAAAAAATATAGAAAACAGCTCCTGATTTTTGCCGTTAGATCAAGTATTCCGGACATATAACCTCCGGATAAACCAAAGTTTCCTGTACTCCAGGTGTGGTCTCACCAAGGCCCTATATAATTGCAGTAAGACGTCTTTACTCTTAGCCTTTATTACAAAGGGTATAACAGCATTTGCTTTCCTAATTGCTTGCTGTACCTGCATGTTAACTTTCTGTGATTCGTGTACAAGGACACCCAGCATGGAAGGTCCCCTGGATACTATGAGGATATTCACTACTGAAGGGAGGCAACCCTCCTTTATCGAAGCTGACCCTCTTCACAGAAATTCCATCAAATGTAATTTCCCCAAATCCACTACTGGCTCAGAGAGCTTAATTGCTATGCAATACGATCATGCAATTCCCAGGTTTGAATTACGGTCTGTGCTGAATTTGCTAACCTCAGTCAGGGAGGTGAAGGGGTACATTAATTAGCTTCAGCTCCCCCAAATTCAGAAGGGATAAATACACTCAGGATTTCTTAATCGCTATCCAGTGATTCTTGCTGCAAGGGCACATAGCCTAAATTTGGCATTATTTTAACATTCGGGTGAACCCGATTTAAAAATAAAATACATTTAAATGGGCTAAAATAACACAGATTGCAAGATGTAAGCTTGTGTGGTACCAAGAAGATCTCAAGTTCAGTTCATGCTGAAATTAGCTGATCACAACCAAGGCAGCAATTGGGGCTCCAGTTAGTATCAGCATTCTGGAGCTAGGGATGGGGGTGGATGAATGAAATCAGGGTTCTTGCTCCGTACTGCTATGCAGTGATGACTATTGGAAGTGCGTGTGTGGGCGTTCTATGCGAACAGCATCTGTGATGCCCTCAATTGGCAAACACCCTGCTGACATTTACTGTCAGGTTCCATCTGAAGAATGACCATTTGCACAAGGTAACCAGGGGCTGTGGCACCTGTGGAACACTATGTCAGCCTGCAGGAGAGGACAGAAAATCAGAAAACAACTTTAAAAAAAGGAATCCTACTGAGATGCATTGCATAACAAGAGTTTTTTTTCTCTCATGTTTCTTTGCAGCGCATTGTTTCATTGACTCTTCACCATCAAAGCACTCTGATCCTACATCATTTGATTCATATAATTCACCAGGCTCAGCTGATTCATAAATCAATGAAAAGCCACTTCCATTAGGGCCAAAGGAGGCTTGGATGGTCTGTTGATTGGGCATGGTGCCCATAGCACTGCAGTACCCAAGTACTCGTCACTGCTATGGTTATGGCTACCTAATGCGTAACTAGAGGAAATTACAGCTCATCTAAGACTGGACGTTGTACAGGAAACTCTCGTTTAAACGGCACCTAAATATCCGGAATTCTCTATTAACCGGCAAAATTCTCGCTCCGAAATCAACACCTCAATAACCGGCAATGTTGCCGAGTCCGAGTCTCCCGCGGTGACCAAGTTAGTCAGTGGGGGTAGTTCTCCAAACTGCCACTACTCGGCTTCTTGGCGCGGTCGAAAGTCGGAACCCTCAATACCCCTGTAACAGGAGTCTGACTCTCCCGCGCTGCCGGTAGTCTCTTCTGATCCGCCATTTTGCAGGGGTACTGTGTGTCTCCCACGCTGCTGGTAGTCATTGCATTGCATTACCCTCAACTGGCAGTACTGTACTTAATCAAGCATCTTCCACCATCCATTTAACACAACATTCTGTAGGTGAGTACCCAATTACTGTATACTGCACATTTCTTGATTTTTTTTATTTTTCTTTGTTAAAATAGCCTCAGTAGATAACCCTCTCCGTCATCCGGAATGTTTGATCAACCGGCAACACGGCGGTCCCATCGGTGCCGGATACCAAAGAGTTTCCTGTACAAGCAATCAGACAATACAGAGGCAGCGGAGAGGTCAAGAGACACAGCAAAGCTGTAGAGCGGGAAGTCATCATGCATATGTGGAAGTGGACTCCCATGTCTTTAGGTAAGGTTACCAAGGGGCAGCATGTAGATGGGGAAGAGGAGAAGGGCAAGGATACATCCTTGGGGGACTCCAGAGGTAATGGTGAGGGGGCAAGCAGGGATGCCATTTCTGAAAATGCACTGGCTACAATCGGATAGGTTCAGAGTGGAACCAGCGAGTGCAGTCCCACTGAGCTAGACAACGTAGGTGAGACAGAGGAGGATGGTTTGGCCGGCAGTGTAAAAAACAGAGAGATTAAGAAACACGAGGAGGGATAATGCACCATGGTCACAATCACAGAGGATATCACTTGTGATTTTGATTAGGGCCCCTTCAGTGCTGTAACCTGATTTAAAGAGATTCAAACATGGGCTTGCAGGAAAGATGGAAGTGGATTTGGGAGGCGACAACATGTTCAAGGACTTTATAAATGAAAGGGAGGCTGGAGATGGGGAGCTGGTTTGCAAGGACAGAAAGGTCAAAAGGTGAGTTTTTATGAGGAGCAGGGTGATGATGATGGGTGTGAAAGGGAGAGGGACAGTACTAAGAGGGAACCATTTACAAAGTCAGCTGGTCTAGGGATGGAAGTTGGGTGTTCAGCAGTTTAGTGGGAATGGGGGCAAGGGAGCAGGCAATAGGGCTCATAGCCAAGATGAGCTCAGAGAGGACATGAGGGGAGATAGGAGTGAAACGAAAGAAAGACTGGTTCAGGGCTAAGGCAGGGGGATTCTGTTGGGAGGTTTGGCTTAGTGGGCAAGGGGATGGGGTGGTGGGGGAAAGAGGGGGAATGAGGTGTAAGCAATCAAGGCAGCTGAATGAATGGTCTCACCTTAGCAACAAATTAGTCCATGAACCCCTCACACTTGTTGGAGTTGAGGGTAGAGGGGGCAGGAAGAGTTTTAAGGAAGTTTTGGTAGTGGAGAAAAGAAGGTGGGGGGGGGGGGGGGGAAGGAGTTGTGGGGGGAGGGGGTCATCACTGCTCTTCAGGATGATTCTGAAGTACAGGAAACTTTGGTTTATCCGGAGGTTGTATGGCTGGAAACTTTGCTCTAACGGCAGCAATCAGCAGCCGTTTTGGTTAGTTTTTTTTTCTTCTCCTAGCATTCTTTTAACAGGCAGGCTCAGCTTCAGAGACGCTTCAAGGTACGGGCCGAGTGTTTATGAGCTGTTGCTGAGCAACAGTGTTTGTTGTCAAATACGGAGATTTTCATCTCCGTATGCTTCAACATTGACTTTGCATGTCCGACACTTCTGATATATCGGCAACACACCGGTCCAGTCGGTGCCGGATATCAGAACTTTTCCTGTAGTGGGTTGTTTTGGCAGAGGACAGTCAGCCCCAATAGCGGCTGAATGTGGTCTAGCCAGATCTGGTGACTAATGGCTAAACCAGTTATGCACCAGACACGTGCAAGTCTGGGCCCCTTGGATTTGAGCGAGCAAAGATGGGGACCATACCAAGGGGAACGACCAGGATGGGAGAATAAAGGTTTTACTGGGGACAAGGGTTTCCAGCTCCTCTCTCCAATCCCTTAATAATTTTAAACACCACTATCAAAGCACCTCTTAATCTCTTCTGTTTGAATGAAAACAGCCACAATTTTTCCAAGTCTTTCTTCATATTAGTATTTCCTCACACCAGGTAACGTCCTGGTGAATTCGCTACTGCCACAATATCCTTCCTATAGTGTGGAACCCAAAACTGCACGCAGTACTCCGACTGCAGTCTTACCAAGGTTTTATACAGATTCACCATAGCATCATAACTTTTATATTCTATACCTCTTGGCGTAAGACCCTGTATCCATTCGCTTTTTTATGATCTGATTCACTTGCTTTTAATGTCTTGTGAGCTTCCACATCACCCAGCTTTCCCCCAAAGTAAAATTACTTTTAAAACCGAAGCATTCCACATCACATTTACCAACATTGAATTCTATCTGCCACCTTTTTGCCCATACCACCATCTTATCAATATCTCTTTGCAGCTTATACAAGGAGGTAAGAATTAGAAGCAGGAGTAGGCCATATGGCCCCTTGAGCCTGCTCCACCATTCAATAAGACCATGGCTGAATGTCGACCTCAACTCCACTTTCCCGCCCGATCCCCATATCCCTCGATTCCTTTGATTCCCAGAATTATTTACTATACCTACTATTTTAGGAAAAAAAAACTTGCATTTATATAGTGCCTTTCGCGACCACCGGACGTCCCAAAGCGCTTTACAGCCAATTAAGTACTTTTTGAAGCGTAGTCACTGTTATGAGGTAGGAAACGCAGCAGCTAATTTGCGCACAGCAAGGTCCCACAAACAGCAATGTGATAATGACCAGATAATCTGTTTTTGGTGATGCTGATTGAGGGATAAATATTGGCCAGGACACCGGGGATAACTCCCCTACTCTTCTTCGAAATAGTGCCATGGGATCTTTTACGTGCACCTGAGAGGTTTAACATCTCTTCCAAAAGACAGCACCCTCCGACAGTGCAGCACTCCCTCAGTGCTGCATTGGAGTGTCAGCCTAGATTTGTGTGCTCAAGTCTCTTTTTAGGATCATTTGTAAATTTTGACACCGCTCCCTCTAGTCCTATATCCAAATCATTGATGTAGACAGTGAACAGAAGTCGTCCCAGAACAGAAAACTGTGTGGCACCACTATATACTTCCAAACACTGAGAAACTGGCCTAACTCCTGCTCAGTTTCCTCCCTTCTTACCAATTTGCTACCCTCCTCCTAATTTTTATCAAAGAAGAAAATTAAGTTACAGGAAACTTTGTGCTATCCGGCACCCACGGGACCAAGCTGCTGCCGTTGCCTCAAAACTGCTGTACTCTCCAGAGTTAATGTTGAGAGATAGGGAGATTCTTATCTCCGTATTTGACAACAAACACTGTTGCTTAGCAACAGCTTCTAAACACTCGGGTGTGGCCCTAAAGCTCTGTAGCTGAAGCTGTTGCTATAGCTACAGACCTTGCACAGCTTGACTGTTCAAACAAAGCAAAAAAAACAAACAAACAGAATAAAAAACGGCTGCTGATTTTTGCCGGTGGCTCCAGATTGCCGGATAGCTCACCTCCGGATGGCACAAAGTTTCCTGTACTATGAACACAGCTATAAGTCACAGATGTACAGATTCCAACTCAGGCAAAACAGTAACTACATTAAAAAGTGATCAGACAGAAACAACCACATAGAAAAATTAATATATCAAGTCCTTTACCAAATGCAATGTAATAGCTCTCCAATTTGTCATAATGGCATTAGCCAAAGTAAAAAGACAAGTTGACTGAAGCAACATAGGCCTCAATCAAGCAACTGTGAACACCAAAAATAAACAAGTTTCAGGAGCAGCGATCTTGCAAAGTTTGAAACTTGCTGAAAAATTAATCTGACCTACTCATGCATAAATACTTTCTCCTTGCGCCAACCGAGGAAAAATAACGGTGGTACCCTCCCAAAACAAGGCCTATATATAGACATCTGCCAATTGCAAATGGATGACCATCAGCCTTTGAACTCCATGCGCAGCACTAAAAGCCTCAAAAGAAATGCATTCCTATAGGAATTTCCCTGTTCATTTGGGGGTTGGAGGTTAAACGAATTGGGAATCAACGCATTTTTCACATAACACTACCGCAAAAATTTCAATATTCTCAATCGCACTCTGCAACAATCACTCTTTGTGGTTCATTCTACATCTACCTACCTGGGTTAAAATGTAGTTTCTCTGGGCCTCTTCCATGACAATTAGGCTTGCATTGATATAATCATTGTCTGCTTTCTGAAGCTGAACACGGCTGTGGTCAACTACAATTAAAAAATAATTTAAAAAAATATATTAATACTTTAATGGAGACGTCAGATCACAATTAACATTTTAGATCATGTTACACTTATACATGCAGTATAAAATAAGAAGTACTAAAACTTAAATGGGGTGGTGGACCTGGATTTGAATCCGGATCAACTGATGAAATGAAAGTCTCCTTCCTCAATTGGCAGCAGGGGGCTGAAATGAAAGGAGAGGAGATTGAGCAGTCTCAAACCATTAACCTAGCTCATGGGATACCTGTTCTGGGAGTACTTGATCCCGACACTGGCTGCACGAAATGGAAAAATACTCCATCCTCACCTTGATTCAATAAGAATGGGGCACGGAGAACTTGAACACTCAACTTAGGGTTTATGAATACAAGATTTCCTCCCGAACCAACTCCAAGCAGCCAGCCGCCTGATCGTACCTGCCGCCCTGCTCCCCCCAACCCTAGCCCGATAGTCCCAGCAGGCGGCCCAGTCCATTTTGGGAGCCAGACCTCATCAGCATTCAGCCAGTGGGCTGCGGGTGGAAAACAAGCTCCGCGGGGCGTTCCACCGGCTCTGGCCGCCGCAACAACATGGAGTGGCCTCCGGGCCGGAGAAGCAGCAGCAGCGCAGGCTGGTTTTGTGGAGCCCCGGAAGAGCACTCCTACCCCGCCAAGCCACATAAAGATACAGAAAAACTTACCCGCGGGCTCCTCTCTGGCTGGACTGCCAGTTAATACTGGGCGAAGCGGGCAAGAGGCAGGCTTCAGCCAGTACTAAGCGGCGCGCCCGTTAAGCTGCGCTGTCTGGCAGTCCCGCGCGGGAAGCTTGCCAGCTTCACAATGAAAAAAAACCACGCATCCACGAAAATTTGAATGGGCCCCACACACCACCCCCCCCTCAAAAAAGAGGGAATATTGGCCATAATACCCCGATTTGCGTTATTAAAAGGGCGCACTGCCCGACTCAGGCAGGCACGCCAGCCACCCAGCGGCAGGCCCATGGGAAGATTACACCGGCCACAGCGGGAATAGGGCTGCAAGACATTCTCCACTATTTTTAAGGTCGCTACCTCCCCTGGCCTCAAAATCTCCCCACCCTCCCAAAGAATATATTACTTTTCTCTAATTTCATTCAAAGAACATTTTCTACTTCACAATTTCAAATACTTCTGTACATTCCTTGAATTATTTCATTCACAGAAAATAAAAAAAAGCTAAAGTAAAACTGCAAGTGATATTTGCTATTCAAAGGTTAAAAGGGAAACCTACACTAAAATTATGATTCAATTAACAGGGATGTTTTAAAACTCTTACCCAGTAATTTCAAAGTGCCAACAGTACCATAGCCATTTTTGAAGCTCACTCACTGTTATTATATTAGGGGCAAGTCAATTTGCTTTCAGTCTGGTCCTAGAAACAGCATGCAAGATAAAATGACCAGTTAATCTGGTTTTGGCGGTGCTGCCTCAGGAATAAACACCGGCAGGACAATATTTTCTTCAAATACATCCACCTGAACAGGCAAACAGAACGTCTAACAATGCAACACTCCCCGAGCACTGCACTGAAGTGTCAGCCTACATTATGTGTTCAAGTCCGTAGATGGGTTTGAACTCTCAATGTTCGACTTAGGGGCACCACCCCCAATGCTTCTGCACCCAGAGAGCTGCCCCAGTGGAAAAAAAGACAGACTTGCATTTCTATAGCGCCTTTCACGACCACCGGACAGCCAATGAAGTACCTTTTGAAGTGGAGTCACTGTTGTAATGTAGGAAATGCAGCAGCCAATTTGCGCACAGCAAGCTTCCAGAAACAGCAATGTGATAATGACCAGATAATCTGTTTTTGATGATGTTGAATGAGGGATAAATATTGGCCAGGACACCGGCGATAACTCCCCTGCTCTCCTTCGAAATAGTGCCATGGGGTCTTTTACATCCACTCGAGAGAGCAGACAGGGCCTCGGTTTAACGTCTCATCCAAAAGACGGCACCTCCGACAGTGCAGTACTGAGGGCGTCTCGGCCTGGATTTTTGTGCTCAAGTCTCTGGAGTGGGACTTGAACCCACAACCTTCTGACTCAGAGGCGAGGGTGCTACCAACTGAGCCACAGCTGACCCCCAGTGTTGCAAGAACCTTCCTCTCTGGTGCTCCCTGACCCTGTGACATCCCCCCCCCCCCCCCCACAAAATAATATTGCAAAAACCCCAAGCCCCCCACCCCATCCCAGTGCTGCTAGACCTCAGAGCCTGTACCAGTGCTAGATCTCAGTAGCACTCGCGATGCTGGTCACTATCTACTAATACTACTTGATCGAATGCATTGTGTACGCACACGACCTTGACTCAGTGAGCAATGTCACTCGAGATCTGCTAGTAAAGCAGAAAAACTAATTTGGCAAGAATCACAATAAACTGTTGTGGAGTATAGTGTGGGTGGGGTGAAGGAAAGCACAATGAGCAACATTTCCACTTGTGGTAGCCTGTAAGTTGCCACTATTATCAAGCCAGCCCAACTAAGGAAATATATATTTTATATATTACATCTGTATTTCGCTGTGCAGCAAGTTCAATAAAACTCAACCTGGGCCAAAGTTGAAAATGTAAGAAGAAGTGGTCTGAACTCCCTGCCAGCGTTCTATGGATGAGAATGATTTATAAAAGTTAAAGAGCAGCAGAAAAATAGACGACAATGGATATTTTGTTTAAATGAAAAATCTCTCATTTGGAACAATTAAAACCGACATAAGCCTGACCATTAATGTTTGCCTTCACCAGGTTCTCACGACATAAGTTACATTATGATGTAGAACTGCTTGTGCAACCACTCTGTGTAGAGAGTGTGTGTAATATTTTATTCACCCCAACAGTACCTTTAAATATATTTATAAAATTAAGAGTTAAAAATGCAACCTCCCAAATTTAAGTTTTAAAATGATGGTAACTATGTAGACGACACAAATATTCACTAATGGCTGTACTGTACTGAAAAGGCTTACATTTTAAATAAAACACAACTATCATTTGTTTGGAGTAATTTAACACAGCAGCATACGAGTCATTCTAAATAAGCTGCATTTTCCAAAATAGACACATGAAGCTCGTTTCTACATCATTATGGGTCCAATAACGTTTCCATAATCATGTTTACAATGCTTACATCTCAGGTGCCAACAGGAAAAGTTCTACTCTTTCTGGTAAACCAAAGCGCTAGTGTTCTCGGAAAGATGACATCACTGTTGCAGAAAGATGAACTAATGTAATACTATGAATAGTTCCTGATGCAGCCTACACATAAATACAGCTGCTTAACTCTTTAACTGCTGGGGAGATACATCCTTGAATTAGAATATTTAACATTAAATTATCATTGTGTGTAAAATTAGTGTACAAAAAGGTTTACACATTTTATCAGGTCACTAAATGAGGTTCATATCCCTGTGGAGTTGCTGATCGTGGATTCGGTATAGCCATGATCTTTAGGAAGCTCTTATTCAGTTGCAGCAAGCTGCTGCAGGAAACTTTGTGTTATCCGGAGGCTAAATGTCCGGCAAGCTCAAGCCACCGGCAAAAATCAGGAGCTGTTTCGTTAGGTTTTTTTTCTTTTCGTTGCTTTTTTCTCAACAGTCAAGCTCTGCAAGGTCTCGCTGAAGCTGTTGCTAAGCTACAGAGACGCTACAGAGAGTACGGCCGACTGTTTAGAAGCTGTTGCCAACAGGGTTTGTTGCCAGATACGGAGCTCAAAATCTCCGTATGTTTCAACATTAGCGCTGGTTTGTCCTGCAGTTTTGAGGGAATGGCAACAGCTCGGTCCCGTCGGTGCCGGATAGCACAAAGTTTCCTGTACTTTCTTTAGTCGGGAAAATGGCTGGAATCTATTGTTAAGGAAGTGGTATCAAGCTACTTACAAAATCATAAGATGATTAGGCAGAGTCAACATGGTTTTACGAAAGGGAAATCATGTCTGACAAATTTATTAGAGTTTTTTCAGGATGTTCTTCTTCTTAGGTGTAACTAGCAGGGTAGATAAAGGGGAACCAGTGGATGTAGTATATTTACATTTCCAAAAGGCATTCGATAAGGTGCCACATAAAAGGTTATTACACAAGATAAGGGCTCATGGGGTTGGGGTAATATAGTAGCATGGATAGAGGATTGGTTAACAGACAGAAAACAGAGAGTAGGGATAAACGGATCTTTTTCAGGTTGGCAGGCTGTAACTAGTGGGGTGCCGCAAGGATCAGCACTGGGGCCTCAGCTATTTACAATCTATATTAATGACCTAGATGAAGGGACCGAGTGTAATGTATCCAAGTTTGCTGACGATACAAAGCTAAGTGGGACAGTAAGCTGTGAGGAGAACACAAAGCGTCTGCAAAGGGACATAGGTAGATTAAGTGAGTGGGCAGTAAGGTGGCAGATGGAGTATAATGTAGGGAAATGTGAAGTTATTCACTTTGGTAGGAAGAATACAAAAACAGAATATTTTTTAAATGGTGAGAAACTTATAAATGTTGGTGTTCAGAGAGATTTGGGTGTCCTCGGGCAAGAAACACAGAAAAGTTAACATGCACGTACAGCAAGCAATAAGGAAGGCAAGTGGCATGTTGGCATTTATTGCAAGAGGGTTGCAGTATAAGAGTAAGGAAGTCTTGCTGCAATTGTACAGGGCCTTGGCGAAACCACACCTGGAGTACAGTGCAGAGTTTTAGTCTCCTTATCTAAGGAAGGATATACTTGCCTTGGAGGCAGTGCAACGAAGCTTCACTCGATTGATTCCTGGGGTGAGAGGGCTGTGCTATGATGAGAGATTGTGTAGACTGGGCCTATACGCTCAGGAGTTTAGAAGAATGAGGTGTGATCTCATTGAAACATACAAGATTCTGAGGGGGATTGACAGGGTAGATGCTGAGAGGTTGTTTCCCCTGGCTGGAGTGTCTAGAACTTGGGGGCACAGTCTCAGGATAAGGGGCAGGCCATTTAAGACTGAGATGAGGAGGAATTTCTTCACTCCGAGGGTTGTGAATCTTTGGAATTCTCTACCCCAGAGGGCTGTGAATGCGAAGTTGTTGAGTGTATTCAAGGCTGAGATAGATAGATTTTTGGACTCTAGGAGAATCAAGGGACATGGAGATCAGGCAGGAAAGTGGAGTTGAGGTGGATGATGATCTTATTGAATGGGGGAGCAGGCTCAAGGGGCCGTATGGCCTAATCCTGCTCCTATTTCTTAAGTTCTTATGTTTCTTTGTCCCCCCCCCTTATGACTCTATATATCTTTGGCTCCAATCTTTGTTTTTGTACCTTGATTTGCCTCCACAATATTGAATCATGTCCATTGTCAGTGTTTGTCATGATCTGTCTCTCGCACGTGTATCGGTCTGTATTTCACTGTGTTCCATCTCTGTCAGCTGATCAGTCAATCGGCTATCGTGCTGAAGACTTGTGCTCCAGAACTAGCCATGTCTCTAGCCAAGCTGTTCCAGTACAGCTACAACACTGGCATCTATCCGACAATGTGGAAAACGGACCAGATATGTCCTGTCCACAAAAAACAGGACAAATCCAATCCGGCCAATTACCGCCCCATCAGTCTATTCTCAATCATCAGCAAAGTGATGGAAGGTGTCGTCGACAGTGCTATTAAGCGGCACTTACTCACCAATAACCTGCTCACCGATGCCCAGTTTGGGTTCTGCCAAGACCACTCAGCTCCCAACCTCATTACAGCCTTGGTCCAAACATGGACAAAGGAGCTGAATTCCAGAGCTGAGGTGAGTGACTGCGCTTGACATCAAGATAGCATTTGACCGAGCGTGGCACCAAGGAGCCCGAGTAAAACAGAAGTCAATGGGAATCAGGGGGAAACGCTCCACTGGCTGGAGTCATACCTAGCACAAAGGAAGATGGCTGTGGCGGTTGAAGGTCAATCATCACAGCCCCAAGACATCGCGGCAGGAGTTCCTCAGGGCAGTGTCCTAAGCCCAGCCATCTTCAGCTGCTTCATCAATGACCTTCCCTCCAACATAAGGTCAGAAATGGGAATGTTCGCTGATGACTGCACAGTGTTCAACACCATTCACAACTCCTCAGATAATGAAGCACTCCATGCCCGCATACAACAAGACCTGGATGACGTTCAGGCTTGGGCTGATAAGTGGCAGGTAACATTCGCGCCACAGAAGTGCCAGACAATGACTATCTCCAACAAGCGAGAGTATAACCACCTCCCCTTGACATTCAACGGCATTACCATTGCCGAATCCCCCACCATCAACATCCTGGGGGGTCACCATTGACCAGAAACTTAACTGGACCAGCCACATAAATACTGTGTCTACAAGAGCAGGTCAGAGGCTGGGTATTCTGCAGCGAGTGTCTCACCTCCTGACTCCCCAAAGCCTTTCCACCATCTACAAGGCACAAGTAAGGAGTGTGATGGAATACTCTCCACTTGCCTGGATGAGTGCAGCTCCGACAACACTCAAGAAGCTCGACACCATCCAGGACAAAGCAGCCCGTTTGATTGGCACCCCATCCACCACCTTAAATATTCACTCCCTCCATCACCGGCGTACCGTGGCTGCAGTGTGTACCATCTACAAGTTGCACTGCAGCAACTCGCCAAGGCTTCTTCGGCAGCACCCCCCAAATCCACGACCTCTTCCACCTAAAAGGACAAGGGCAGCAGGCGCATGGGAACACCACCACCTCCAAGTTCCCCTCCAAGTCACACACCATCCTGACTTAGAGGTATATCGTCGATCCTTCATCGTCACTGGGTCAAAATCCTGGAACTCCATGTAGGGTTCTCAAAATTCCCACATTCCCCAAAGGTTATGGATAAAGGGACCCTGTATGGACAAGTTATTAAAAAGGGTACCCAAAATGGCTTCTGAAATCTCGTGACCAAAACGTACAGGATTTTAAAAGCAAGGCCCTGCAAAAGGCAGGCACTTTCAAAACCCGAAACGAAACCTAACATGCATGAATCTGTGAAAGGCTTTGTAAAGCCAGACAGCTAGGTAAACACAGAATATGCATTCTTCATCTTGGAACAGATCAAGTCAGAATGCGCCTAATCTTGAGGCCATTAAGTTTCTGCATACATAATCGGTAACAGCTCACAGTAGCCATCAAGCCAGGAAAAGGACAACTAAATTTCATAAATAACAAACAGCCAGGATATCGGAGCCATTAAACCAGGAGACAACTGCCCTAAAAGCCGTTAAAGTGGATGACCGTAATCACTTTGGACGAGCCCGCCAAAAGTTAGAAAAGGGACTGACCTGATTTGGCGCACAGATAAGGGATGAAGAACCGGGTATAATTGTAGGCCCACCGGTAGCCAAGGTCTCTTGCTCTCTCTTGCCGCTTGCTCTTCGCTCTTGCCCCTGGCCTCGTCGCGGGCTCTCTTCTCCCTCCCCGCGCTGCTCGACACCAAGGACGCCCATTACTACACCGAGGGCCGAACGCGGGAGGAGAACGAGACCCGATTCAATTACGCACAGGACGTACGGGGCCACGAATGGGCAGGCAAGACGAGACGAGACAAGACGAGAAAAACGGTAAACCGGTAAAGGCAGAGAAGGGCAGCGGAAAGACGCATTGGGGGGACAAACGGCCTAGTTATAAGCTGGCGTTTGATGAATAAACTGGCATTCAAAGCATGGGTAGGAAAAGCATATTGACAATATAAACCACCAACCGAGCCCCAACCGTAATAAAACCATCGGCGACCAAACCGCCAGAAGAAGACGACGACCCATCGCGACAAAGTACCCAACGAAGACGTTAACGGAGGAAAAGGAGGGTGCTTCGCACAAACAACTCCATCGCCGCGCCCTGTGACCACATGACGACGACGAACCCCAAAGGACAACAAGAGTAAACCCCAAAACCCACAACCAGTTAAATCAACAGGTTTCGAATTGGTGAGCATGAATCCCGGGCCCCTCATAGCTTAATCTAGTTAGGTATTGGGGGTGGGATAAGGGTAAGGGGATTTTAATGTGTTTGTTCCCTCGATGTGCCGTGTGCTCCCCATTCCCAAATAAGTGTATTGTTCTTATATGCCTGCAATTATCCTAGTAATTCTCAGTATTGTGATTTTGTTTTGCCTTTAATAAAAATTATGGTTTTCTTGCACCGAACCAGTTGTCTACTCGATTTTCTGTATCGCCGCCTGTACCTAAGTCCGGTGTCTAGAACCCAGGGGGTGTGGGAGCGATTCAAGCCGCTCAGAGACAGTCAGGGGCAGAGCTGACTGGGCACACGCCAAAAACCCCCTACACTCCCTAGCTGTGGGAGTACCTTCACCACACAGACTGCAGCGGTTCAAGGCGGTGGCTCACCACCACCTTCTCGAGGGCAACTAGGGATGGGCAATAAATGCTGGCCTTGTCGGCGACGCCCAGATCGCACAAGCGAATAAATAATTTCAAAAACCCGCATGGCCCTTTCTCGGTGCGCTTCTCTCTCCTATCTCACTGGCATAGTTTTCTTTCTGTATGTGTCATATTTGTATTATTTACCCTGGTAGTCTGTGCCTGATGTCTGCTTTTCTGAAACTGTATTTGTGTTATATAGATTTTTACACATCCGATTCTTTCCCTCAATGTATTGTGTTTTGTCCCTTTTCTGAAATGAATGCAAGGAATTCTCCCAGTGAAATGGAAGCACCACACAAAGCCCCAGATTGAGGATCTAAACACTTAGGTGCTCCAAAAGAAAAGGGCATCAAAGAAAAACAATGCCACGCATCTCTGCCGACGCCACTATATGCAGCCACAGCAGGGGAGTTGCCAGTGGTCTCACTTGGGTAATCCAGCATCTTCCACGGGTGGGGGGCAGCACAGAGAATGATTTTTATCAATATCAGCCAGTACAAACAATTCAGCTGCAAATCAACATTCTTATTTCACCATGCACAACCTGACGGTTCAGATTGAGAAAGCAGGAACAGGCTGGAGAAGTCCAAGAAAAATGACCTACCCGTCACAATCTAGATCAGGGTGTTTATTGGAATGTATCCCACACATCTGACAAAGTTGACATCGACCAGAGTCGAACTACCTAACCTGACAATCCCAGGCATATGGCTCTAGATTTAGAAGCATTCTGTTTTTTGGACTTACCGCCTGGGGCATCACTCAGTGGGGAGTCTTTCCAGTACCCAAAACTGTCAGGGCAGTTCTGACGAAAGGTCATCAACCTGAAACGTTAACTTTGTTTCTCTCCCCACAGATGCTGTCTGACCTGCTGAGTATTTCCAGCATTTTGTGTTAGTATTTTGGATTTCCAGCCTCCACAGTATTTTGCTTTTGTTTTGAATTATAGACCAAAGAAAAGGAGAATCCAACAGATAAAAATCCTTCTCTTCCCCTCCCTCCCAGAACCATGATAGGGTTTCCCCTTGTCCTCACATTCCACCTCACCAGCCTCCACATTCAACAGATCATCCTCCACCTCCAGCATGATCCCACCACAAAACACATCTTCCCCTGCCCCCGCACCCACCCCACCCCTCACTTTCAGCATTCCAAAGGGACCGTTTCCTCCACAACACCCTGGGTTCAGTCTTCAATCACCCCCAACACCTCCTCCCCTTGCCACAGCACCTTCCCGATCAAGCGCAGGAGATGTAACGCCTGCTCTTTCACCTCCTCCCTTCCCACCGTCCAGGGCCCCAAACACTCCATTCAGGTGAAACTTTGCAGCCTTCCGGACTCAACACCGAGTTAAACAAATTTAGATCATAACCACTGCTCCCATTTTTCTGAGAACAGCTGTTGCTGATGATTCCACTATTCCCATTTACACCCCCTCTAGACCCATCTTTTGTTTCTTTACTTGTCCCATTACCATCCCCTTTTGCCTCGCACCATCATCCCTTTTGTCATTTTATCTCTCCTGCCTTTCAAGCTGTCAGACCTTCCCTTTTGTTCTTTCCACTCCCCCATTCCCCGGCCTCTGTACTTGCTTAAAACCGGTTACATTGCAAACTTTTTCCAGTTCTGACAAAAGGTTATTGATTTGAAACGTTAACTCTGTTTCTCTCTCCACAGATGCTGCCTGATCGCCTGAGTATTTCCAGCATTTTCTGTTTTTAATATTAGATAAAACTTGATGCTGGTCATAATTATAGAACAGGATGGAGCATTGGAGGGAGGTTAGAGTTGACCAAGAAAAGTGAAGCAAAAACCTCAGCTGCCTCTTTTGTTAAAGCAATTTTATTAAAAGTGAAGTTGGCATTACTTTCATTACTCTGTTCTTTTTAACTACTGTGACTCATTGCGGAAAGTCCCTTCCATCATAACAGGTTTCAATCTTCAAATGAGAATCAAGTCACAGGAAGCAGGCTTTACGCAGAAATGAGTGTCTTCAGTGGCTTCATCTACCCCATTTTTAACCACCCACTGCTCCAGGATCATCCTAGGCCTATATTCTCCAGAGTTTAGAAGAATGAGAGGTGATCTCATTGAAACATACAAAATTCTTACAGGGCTCGACAGGGTAGATGCAGGGAGGATGTTTCCCCTGGCTGGGGAGTCTAGAACCAGGGGTCACAGTCTCAGAATAAGGGGTTGGCCATTTAGGACTGAGAGGAGGAGAAATGTCTTCACTCAGAGGGTGGTGAATCTTTGGAATTCTCTACCCCAGAGGGCTGTGGAGTCTCAGTCGTTGTGTATATTCAAGACAGCGATCGACAGATTTTTGAATATTAATGGAATCAAGCAATATGGGGATAGAGCAAGAAAGTGGAGATGAGGTAGAAGATCAGCCATGATTTTACTGAATGGCGGAGCAGGCTCGAGGGGCCGAATGGCCGACTCCGGCTCCTGTTTCTTATGCTGAAGGCCAAAGATAAACCTGGATTCTTTTCCCACCACCAACCACCTCCTTAAATTACACTCCCTGTCCCCTCCACTCTCACCTCAAGAATTTTTAGTCGTGCATGGACTTCTTTGTCCCCAAGATAAAATCTATCCATTCAGCTGCTTCTCCAGTTTTCCCCCTTTCCCACCTCCCCCAGACCCTCAACTCCCTTCTCTCTCTAGTTTCTTGCCCATCTCCCTCCAAGCTTATTGCATCAGAGACCCAACTCCTCCTTCCTTAACTCCATTCCCAGTTTCTCTTCATTCTAGTTGACATTTAAAGGGCTTCCTCTCCTCAGGAACCAACCCCTTTCCTTTCAAAGCTGTCATCGCTCCCCAGCTCAAAAAACCCACCCTTAACACCATTGTCCTTGCCAACCATCATCCCATCTCCAACCTCCCCTTTCTCTCCAAAGAACCTGAATGTGTTGTCACATCCCAGATCCACGTCCATCTCTCCCAGAACTCGGTTTCAATCTCTTCAATCAAGTTCACACCCCTCCCACAGCATCAAAACAGCCCTAACCAAACCTTCAAATGATATTCTCTGCGATCGCGATCATAGTGCATTATCCCTCCTTGTCCTCCTCAACTTCAGTTCAGCCTTTGGCACAGTCAACTACACCATCCTCCTCCAACACCCCTGCTTTGCTAAGACTGCCCTTGCATGGTTCAACTCTTACCTATTTGCCGATAGCTAGATCATCACAACCAATGGCTCCTTTTCCCACCCCAACACCGTCACCTCATGTCAGGGATCAATCCCTGCCACCCACCCCCCCATCTCTCATCTACACCATTGTCAACATCATCGGCAGACACGGACTCATCTTCCATATGTACACGGATGACACCAACATCTACCTCTCCACCACCTCTCTCAACCCCTCCTCTGTGCTGGCAGACTTCTTGCCCAACATCCAGTCTTGGCTGAACTGCAATTTCCTCCAGCTTAATACTGGGAAACCCAACACCATCATCTTCAACCTCTGTCACAAACGGGAGCAGATCTTTTGCTTTGCACACCAGTGACTTGACGTCAGATAGGCAGATGTTAACAGGAATGCTCATTATTTGACTTCTTAAAAAATGTATATGAATTACCAAATGTTTTTTGGAAGAACTGTAATGCTAGTGATTGTACTAGCAACGCCAATGATACCTCTACTGGTGCACCCAGCCTCGACAAGTCTAAACAGGATACATAATTCTCAAGTTCATCAGAGGAAACTTTCGTGCAGAATCTAAACTCATGCTCCTATTTTGTATCTTGTCTCATCTTGTCTTTGTGTATTCACACATCACATGCCTAGCAATTGTGTGCAAGTTGCTGGGGTGCACTGGATGTCTGAAGCTGAATTATGACCCATATCTGCATGCATTAAGGTCAGCAGTTTTACTTGTGTGCCACATGGACCCCATTCAAGGAGAAGCATCGACTACCAGAGGAGGGGGCTGCGGACTCTCCACATGCATTTGTACTGAAGGTGCCAGTTTTGACTGTTCCCTGGAAAACAGGCACCTTCTATTGTACACAAGGGACGCACTGACTCCCAATCAAGGTTTGGATATGAAGTGCTTGAGGTGCATTTATAGTCTATTCGTAACTCAACCAGGAATTTCTACTTTCAATCCAAGTACACAGCGCTCCTCAGACTGAAGAACGAAATGCCACTGAGCTCTACAAACAGCAACTGCTTAGCTTGCAAAATCCCAGCCAGCAAATCTTTTTTTTTTTAATCTGCCGTTGGGATTTTAGAAGATGAACTATTTCCATTTGCAGCACTCAGCTGGAGATTTGTAATTCATTAGAATACAGAAGTATTCCTACATACATTAATAGTGCTGCAGATTCTTCCGTCCTTCTAATCAGTTCCCTCGCATTTCCAATCCCTCAGACAAAAGAATTTAACTTTTTATAAAATCTAGCACACATTACGATCATTAAAAATCCTGCACATGGCATGCCCTTCCCAGCCATAAACATTATTTTCTGTCGCACTTTGTACGTCAACATTTATAATGGGAAACCATTTGCCAACATTTATAATGACAAAACCGTATATAAATGTTTTACCATTATGATCGGTTGATAAATTAATTGAATTATTCAAATGAATAATATTTGTTCACCGTTTCTCAGCTCAGTAACTGAAATTTCTAATGTCCAAAATAAAGTTTTAAACAAAATAAATAGAGCATATTTCACAATAACACTACAGAAATTAACCACTGACTTGTCCTTTGTGTCTTTTAACACCTTCATGAATGTTTTTACTTCAAGGCCTCAGCCCATCTCAAATGTCAGAGCTTTGACTGGATAGGTTTGCCTCAACGGTTAAACAGAGCTTTCAACCACATCTGTGCACTCTGAGCATGTGCACAGATGTACAGGGCCTTGGTGAGACCACACCTTGAGTATTGTGTGCAGTTTTGGTCGCCTTATCTGAGGAAGGATGTTCTTGCCATGGAAGGAGTGCAGCGAAGATTCACCAGGCCGATACCTGGGATGGCAGGAATGACGTATAAGGAGAGATTGGGTCGATTGGGCTTGTACTCGCTGGAGTTTAGAAGAATGAGAGGGGATCTCATTGAAACTTATAAAATTCTAACAGGACTAGACAGACTAGATACAGGAAGGACGTTTCCGATGGTCGGGGAGTCCAGAACCAGGGGTCACAGTCTAAGGATAAGGGGTAAGCCATTTAGGACAGAGATGAGGAGGAATTTCTTCACCCAGAGTGTGGTGAACCTGTGGAATTCTCTACCAAAGGCAGCAGTAGAGGCCAATTCATTAAATATATTCAAGAAGGAGTTAGATATAGTTCTTACGGCTAAAGGGATCAAGGGATATGGAGAGAAAGCAGGGACAGGGTACTGAATTTGGATGATCAGCCATGATCTCATTGAATGGCGGAGCAGGCTCGAGGGGCCGAATGGCCTACTCCTGCTCCTATACACTATGTTTCTATGTGCAGTTTGCAAACTTTCCCAGCACTCAATCTGACCATTAGCATGACACGGAGAGTGCGGAGAGAATTTGAGAGTTCCTTTTGTTCTTTTTCCAAAAGGCTTTCAAACAATGTGGAGAGATTGAATTCTGCAAGACTTATTTCAGGCAAACCTAACATTTATCTAAATTTATTAACAGACGCTATTTTTCCATTACGAACTGCTCACAGACAGACATCGAAGAAAAAGGAAAGGAAAGAGCTTGCAACCTCAGGACGTCCATAGTTAAAAAAGAAAACAAAGGCACAATTTGCAAAGACTGTATTTCTTTTTTAGTCATATACCTGTATGTTTGTGTTGAAGATTCAGTACAAAACATGATCTCTTCTGAGCCACTTTGAGGCTTAAAGATTTGAAAATTGTGCAAACAATGAACTTTGAAACATTTTGTGAGGCCATTTTTGTGTATGGAAATTGATGCTAATTAAAGGTTGTACAAGTTAGCAAACTCACCAAGTGGACTGAAGGGTAAATTATTCGTTTTTAAGTCAGGAAAATGCACACTTCCAGCTTGCAATTTTCCATCCATTCATTTTAAGAAGCAAAACATTTACCCCTTAAGTGCTTTAAGGCAGAAAAATAAAGACAAAGAACCCTCTAATCGGAAAGCGACATGAACACAAACGGGGCTATGAAAGGTTGGGGAGCACAGGCTGAGACATTCAGGAATGTAGTGAGGAGTTGTGACCTCAGGCTATGTGTCCCATTCTCCTGGGCTGCCTCCCCCACAAGGCTGCTAGATCTTGCTTCCCCCACGGTACTGCAAGATCCCAATAGCCACCCCCATGTAAGACTGTGCCCACCCATGTTCCAAAAACCCATCCCCAGTCCTGAACCCAGGAGCTCCTTCCCCAGACTTCCCTCCCCATCTTCCAGTTCCCAGCACCCCATCTCTGCTCACAACCCAGATTCCAGAGCCAGCCACAATGCTCACTGATCCTGAGACCACCCTCCACCATGCTCCCAAATCCAAGGATGTGCCTCATCATTCCCAAAATCTACCTTTCCAGTGTTCCTGTAATTTCCCTCTCCCCTCATTCAGACACTGGGACTTCCTTCTTAAAATACTGCTAGATTATTAGCCGCCACTCCAGTACTGGCAGACTCCAGGCCCCCATTACAGTGCTCCAAGATCCCATAACTTCCCCAATACTGATAAATCAGTGGCCATGGTAATGCTACTTCCCAAAACACACCTGGTTCTTATTTTTTTTAAACCTGTCTCATCATGAGCAATGCTAAGGGAGATCTGCTAGTGTAGTTTAAAGGCTGCAGCATACATCAAAAACCACTCATGGTTCACGCTACCAGTTTAGGTATGAGAGCCCAATATATTACAACCTTGTAACCTATAGGTTTAACACACTCTTTCTGATGCAACTACAAGGAACAGTTAGATAGATCACAGCCGACACTGTCAACAACTCCCCTGAGGATTTTGTCCCAAGATAACTAATCAGCAAGAAATAACATCATTTACTGGAAACAGATAATATACTTTCACATTACTCTGCAGACAGCTGCAGAATTTACATAGAACCAACATGTTGCACAGCCGGTACTTTTTATTTTCATCTCCGTACAGATCTGAATTCCTTTTGAGAATGTAAACAATAAGTGTTTAACCCTATAGACCTATGGTTGTATAAATTTAAAAAGGGAGTCTCACCTACATTATTCGTTTTTCTTCTGTTGGATAAATGCGTACACGTGCACCGAGGGGGGAGAATGCAATCCCCACAGTAGAACTGTCTGCTGACACTCACTAATTAGGCCAGTGACTCTCAAACTATGGGGTCAGGCATATCCAGGTGAAAGAAAGGGCGAATTTGCATTTTATATCGCACCTCTCATGACCATAGGACATCCTAAGGTGCTTCACAGCCAATTAAGTACAACTGAAGCATAAACACTTGTAATGCAGACAACAGTGGCAGCCAATTGATGCACAGCAAGATCCCACAAACAGTAATGAGATAAATGAGCAGCTAAATTGTTTTTGGTGGTGTTGGTTTAGGGATAAATGTTGGCCAGGACGCTGGGAGAACACCCTTGCTCTTCTTCAAATAGTACCCTGGGATCTTTTACATCCACTTGAGGGGGCAGATCGGGCCTCGGTATAATGCGCACGTCTCTAGACCGAGGTTTTAAACCTTTTAAGTCAGAGTCAAGAATGCTCGACGAAAGGAGGATCGACTGGTAATTACTAAATATCTTGCGTTGACTTTCTGGCAACTTTTGCTATTATAAATTCCAATCTCCACCCTTAAAATGCGAACTGCCTATGTAAACATGTCACCACTCTGTAACCCTAGTGTCAGCTGTGGCTCAGTGGGTAGCTCTGAGTCAGTGGGTTGTGTGTTCAAGTCCAAATCCCATTCCATATACTTGAGCACAAAAATCTAGGCTGATATTCCAGCGTACTGAGGGAACGTTGCACTGTCGGAGGTGCCATCTTTCAGATGAGACGTTAAACCGAGGCCCCGTCTGCTCCCTCAGATGGACGTAAAAGATCCTGTGGTACTACTTCGAAGAGGAGATGGGGAGTTCTCCCCGGTGTCCTGGCCAATACTCATCCCTCAATCAACATCACTAAAACAGATTATTCGGTCATTATCACATTGCTATTTGTGGGAGCTTGCTGTGTGCAAATTGGCTGCTGTGTTTCCTACATTACAACAGTGGCTATACTTCAAAAAGTACATCATATAATAAAGCGCTTTGGGACGTCTGGTGGTCGTGAAAGGCACTATATAAATGTAAGTCTGTCTTTTTTTTGTAATTACACTCTTCTGTCACTGCAAGTACGGCAGTGCCACTATTAGCAGGAAGATGCAATTATAGTGTGACAAGAAAACATTGGCAATTTCCGTTATAAATTTGCACAGAATTTATAATGGAAAAGAAAAATAATGTAAAACTTTAAAATAGGACATCTCTGTGCCGCAGTGCAAGTATCCCCTGTCCACTTCACCTGAAAACTATACTTAGTTTTGACTCTCCATGTGTAACACCACGATATCGACTGCTATTTAATATATATGTTGGCTTTATTGCTATTGTCACCAAGGTACCTGAAAAGGTAACATGTAACCCCGTCCACAGATTAGGCCATGTGACATTTACAGAGCACAACATCTAAAACATTCTACTTACAAGGGCTGACATCTCTGTATCTGTTTCGAATCCGGTTTTCTGGATGTTTGGCTACTTCGTAGGGAAAGTCTCGAGATTCATTTCGAATTTCCTGCCATCGAAAGTAAAAAACTTTCATTAACATTTGCACACAATAATCAAGGGGCACCACAATGCATCTTCTTTTTGACGTGTACTTTTTTCAATCCTGCAGCATTTATATAAACAGTTTTATACAAATTATTACAAACCTTTACAATTTCATGTAGGAAAGAACTTACATTGAACAAAAGAATCTAGCTTCCTGAAAAGTCGATCATACTGGTTTTATTCTGTAAGATTCCAGATCTGTTTTAATGACAGCGCCCATGACATCAAACAAACCAATTCAACCAGTTTGTATTAAGCTTCTGAATCAAACCAATTAACATTCATCTTTATGCTATTTTAATTAAATTATCAATAATCCAACCAAGAATGAAAAAGAACTTGCATTCATTGAATGTGAAATGTTTTTGGATATTTGAGATACAGGATAAGTGCCTTATTTCTCAGAAATGTCCCAAAGCACTTTACATCCAATGAATTACAGTACTTTTGAAACTCAACCAAGGCTTCTTCGACAGCACCTCCCAAACCCACGACCTCCACCGCCTAGGACAAGGGCAGCAGGCGCATGGGAACAACATCACCTGCAAGTACCCCTCCAAATCACACACCATCCTGACTTGGAAATACAGGAAACTCTCGTTTAAACAGCACCTAACTATCCGGAATTCTCTATTAACTGGCAAAATTCATACTCCGAAAACAACACCTCAATAACCGGAAATGTTGCCGAGTCCAAGTCTCCCGCAGTGGCCGAGTTAGTCAGTGGGGGCAGTTCTCCAAACTGCCACTACTCAGCTTCGTGGCGCTGTCGGAAGTCCGAACACCTCAACAACAGGAGTCATAGAAGATAGGAGCAGTAGGTCATTCGGCCCCTCGAGCCTGCTCCGCCATTCAATGAGATCATGGCTGATCATCCAAATTCAGTACCCTGTCCCTGCTTTCTCCACATACCCCTTGATCCCTTTAGCCTTAAGAAATATATCCAACTCCTTCTTGAATATATTTAATGAATTGGCCTCTACTGCCTTCTGTGGTAGAGAATTCCACAGGTTCACCACTCTCTGGGTGAAGAAATTCCTCCTCATTTCTGTCCTAAATGGCTTACCCCTTATCCTTAGACTGTGACCCCTGGTTCTGGACTCCCCGACCATCAGGAACATCCTTCCTGCATCTAGTCTGTCCAGTCCTGTCAGAATTTTATAAGTGTCAATGAGATCCCCTCTCATTCTTCTAAACTCCAGCGAGTACAAGCCCAATCGACCCAATCTCTCCTCATAGGTCATTCCTGCCATCCCAGGTATCAGCCTGGTGAATCTTCGCTGAACTCCTTCCATGGCAAGAACATCCTTCCTCAGATAAGGCAACCAAAACTGCACACAATACTCAAGATGTGGTCTCACCAAGGCCCTGTACAACTGCAGCAAGACATACTTGTTCCTGTACTCAAAGCCTCTCGCTACGAAGGCCAACATACCATTTACCTTCTTAACCGCCTGCTGCACCTGCATGCTTACCTTCAGCGACTGGTGCACAAGGTCTCGTTGCACTTCTCCTTCGCCCAATCTATTGCCATTCAGATAATAATCTGCCTTCCTGTTTTTGCCACCAAAGTGGATAACCTCACATTTATCCACGTTATATTGCATCTGCCATGCTTCTGCCCAATCACCCAACCTGTCCAAATCATCCTGGAGTTAGTTTCTCGGCATCCTCCTCACAGCACACACGCCCACCCAGCTTTGTGTCGTCTGCAAATTTGAAGATATTACATCTAGTCCCCTCATCTAGATCATTAATATATATTGTGAATAGCTGGGGTCCAAGGACCGATCCCTGCGGTACCCCACTAGTCACTGCCTGCCACTCGGAAAAAGAGCCGTTTATTCTATCTGCCAACCAGTTCTCTATCCAAGTCAATACCTTGCCCCCAATCCCATGTGCCTTAACTTTACACGCTAATCTCTTATGTGGGACCTTATCGAAAGCCTTCTGAAAGTCCAAATACACCACATCCACTGGTTCTCCCTTATCTATTTTACCAGTTACATCCTCAAAAAATTCCAGTAGATTAGTCAAGCACGATTTACCTTTTGTAAATCCATGTTGGCTTTGTCCGATCCGGTCACTGTTTTCCAAGTGCTCAGCTATTACAGCCTTCATAATGGACTCTAGCATTTTCCCCACTACCGATGTCAGGCTTACCAGTCTGTAATTCCCCATTTTCTCCCTACCACCTTTTTTGAATAGTGGGGTAACATTAGCTACCCTCCAATCCATGGGTACTGTTCCAGATTCCATCGAATGTTGGAAGATGATTTCTAGGGCCACTTCCTTAAGTACCCTAGGATGTAGATTATCAGGCCCTGGGGATTTATTGGCCTTCAGTCCCATCAATTTCCTTAACACCATTTCCTTACAAATACTGATTTCTTTCAGTTCCTCCCCTTCATCAGACCCCATGTTCCCCGACATCTCTGGGAGGTTATTTGTGTCCTCCTTTGTGAAGACAGAACCAAAATATGTATTTAATAATTGGTCTGCCATTTCTTTGTTACCCATTATAAATTCCCCTGATTCTGACTGCAAGGGACCTACGTTTGACTTCACCAATCTTTTTCTCTTCACATATCTATAAAAGCTTTTACAGTCAGTTTTTATGTTCCCTACAAGCTTACTCTCATATTCTATTTTCCCCTTCTTAATTAATCCCTTTGTCCTCCTTTGTTGAATCCTAAACTGCTCCCAATCCTCAGGTTTACTGCTTTTTCTGGCCAATTTACATGTCCTCTCTTTGGATCTTATGCTATCCCTAATTTCCCTGGTTAGCCACGGTTGAGTCACCTTCTTTGTTTTATTTTTATGCCATACTGGGATGAACAATTTCTGTAGTTCATCCATGCAGTCTTTGAATGCTTGCCATTGCCTATCCACCGTCAACCCTTTGAGTGACATTCCCCAATCAATCCTACCCAACTCGCGCCTCAGACCATCATAGTTTCCTTTATTTAAATTCAGGACCCTAGTCTCTGAGTCAACTACTTCATTCTCCATCTTAATGAAGAATTCTATCTGACTCTTCCACGCTGCTGGGAGTCTCTTTAATACAACATTCTGCAGGTGAGTACCCAATTATACTGCACATTTCTTGATTTATTTATTTTTGTTTGTTAAAAATAGCCTCGGTAGGTAACCCTCTCCGTCATCCGGAATTTTTAATCAACCGATACCATCCCGGTCCCGTCGGTGCCGGATACCAAAGAGTTCCCTGTATATTGGCATTCCTTCATCGTCGCTGGGTCAAAATCCTAGAACTTCCGCCCTAACAGCACCGTGGGAGTACCTTCACCTCACAGACCACAGCAGTTCAAGGTGGCGGCTCACCACCACCTTCTCAAGGGCAAATAGGGATGGCCAATAAATGCCGGCCTTGCCAGCGACACCCACATCCCATGAATGAATAGAAAAAAATGCAGTCACTATTCTGTACATGAACATGGCAGCCATTTTATGCACAACAAAGTTCCACACACAGCAATGAGATGATAGACTAATCTGTTTGTGATGGTATTACTGTAGTTACAAAGTTAGTACTGGACCAGGCCCACGAATTTAAAACACTAATCCAATCTTGCGTTTTGCTGAGGTCAATGTGTATGTCCACAAAGCACACAGAAAATATACATTATCTACCTGGTAGGGTCTTCTGCAAATGCTAAGCATTCCTTCCATATTTTAGGATTACAAAGTAGCTTGATGTGTATGCTCAACACATGAATCGATCATGTTGCAGATAGGTGATGTCTATCTTCTATGTTTCTGTTTCCTGAGGTTAGGTGCCCAAAACTGAACAGTACTCCAGATGGGGTGTGACTAAGGCTCCATAAAACTAAAGCATCACTTCCAACCCCTTTGAGATAAAGACCAATATTCCATTTGCCTTTTTGATTACTTTTTGTGCCTACTCTTAATCTGCCCCAAGCTTCTTCCCTGCAAGACAGTAGTAAGATAGGACGCATGCAACCATCCATTTGGTTATCTGCTGCTTAGTCATCTTCTGTTCTTGCACCATATGCAGGTCTCTGATTTCCTGTAACTGATTGGCCCGGAAATTCGGGTCTCCACGGGTGAGTACACACAGGGTACTTACCCGTGGGCCCGCTGGAAGTGCCGGTTTCCTGCATGCACTGCGCATGCGCGGGAAACCGGCACTTCCGTTCCCCTGAAAGCAGGGGTTCAGAGTTCGAACGCGTGCGCGGGGGAGGCTGCGCGTGCGCATCAAACTTACGTTTTTTTTGCAGGTTTTCCCGGGAGGGTAAGTCTCCAGAAGTTACATTTAAAATTTGACATCCATAAGGTAACAGTGAATAGCGGCAGACAAAAAGCACTAGAAAATATTTTTATAGGAATACAAATATATCTCCCGTGCAATGTTTATTGCAAGTCAAAATATATACTTTTTATAATAGGAGTATCACCAACAAAATATGATGAGGAACCCCTACAGCAAGTGCGACACTTAAAGGAATAGGAGATGCAGTTTTCAAACTACGTAAACAGGTGTGGTTATCTTTACATTTGTTTTTTGCTAATCTAACAGTACTTTTTATACACTATAGCAACTATACACTATAGCTGCAACTATAAAGATTTAAATTATGTATATTTAGAATTGGGATTGTTAACAGCATTTAATGTGTGTATGTATTGGTTTGATAGAAACTGCGTATCTGTATTTGTAGCATAAAGAGCATTTTTGGAATAAAAGAGCATGAAGGCTGTATTAGAATAAAACCTAAATTAAACTGTTACTGTGGAATGTTGCTATTACATTGGTTAATTGTGTATTACTCACACAGTACAACTAGATGTACTTCACATGTATCTTTACTTAAACATCTACCACCATTCAGTAACCAAGGAAGTAACGCACTCACAATGATCAACAAACACTCGCACTCTGCCTTTCAATTTACCATTTTACCAATAAACACACAAAGAAAGGTTGAAGTACAGGTGCGTACACCGTGCAAACATGAGTACCGAGATGACATGCCCAATGAATGTGCCCATTATTCATTTTTTAATTCACTAATCAGGAATGCAATTGGCCACATCTGGATTCCCAATTAGCCACCTGTGGTTACCAGCTAACATTGGACGACAATGCACTAAAGCAGTGCAGCACAAGCAAGTCAGTACAGGAGAAGCGAGAGGGAGGGTAGGCCATCAGGCCTCATGAAGTGGCCAAGAGCAGACAAAACAGTGCCTGAACAAATCATGGTTTTCTCAAAAGGAACTCAGCATGAAGCAGTCATATTCAACCGGTTTCATTATTGTTGTTCATGGTTTTCATTTGAGCATAGATGGCAAAGTTTATGGAATAGCTTGTTTTACCCAGAGTCTGACTGAACTACAAGTGCAGCTGATAGGAAAAGGAGAACAAACATGATTACAGCAAAAGTTCTTATATTTTAAACCAAACAGTTTTAATGATATATCTAGAAGAATGTCAAGGCATACACGTATTTTTTTTTCCAGCATCACTGCTGATGCTTCAAAACATGCAGGGCAGTCAATCTGCTAATCGTAAGGAGATAGCAGGATGTTTCATGCAGTCGTTGACTCTAATATTCGGTTGGTCCGAATGTCTGAAGGAGATCTAACAGCTTCCCCCTCGGCGTCCATGACGCCTCCTTCTTCTTCCACCACGTCTTGTGTCTCTTCCACCACGTCTTCTGTCTTTTCCACCACGTCTTCTGGCTCTTCTATAACTTCTCCTAGAGTGGCTTCTTGGCATAGTGGTACTTTGGCTTCCCTCTGACTACTGCGACCACTGGAGAAATGTTGCCATTTTATACAGTGCTCGGGTTGTCATTTTCCCCATGACACCCATTGTGATGCGTACATGTGCATGACACCCATTGTGATGTGTACAAGTGCTTAACATGTTAACATATGCCCTTATATTGTGTTTCTGCCCATATTGATGTACACTGTGCATTTGCTTACATTTTGTGCCCTTTTATGGTATTGATGTGCATGTGTAACTTACATTTTGCTGCATTTGACCCTCATCATCCCTTATTAGGTATTGTTGTGGACGTTAAATGCAGTTATTTAAATGTCACTAATGTGGTGGTTGTGTGCAACCGTATAAAAATACTCCACTGCAGACCCTGTTTTTCTTCTGTAGTATAGCATAAAACAGGACCAAGGAGGTGGGCAGTTGAGTTTGAACAGGGAGGCAGCGGAGGTGGTGCCAGGACTAAAGCATGCCTGAGAAGTGCAGCTAAGATGGGGGCCTGAAACGAAGCAAAGGGATAAAGCAGATCCAGGGCATAAGCCAGATGAGCAGCCCTGAACTGGAGCCAAGGCACAGCCAGGTGTTGCATGCCTGAAGTGGAGCTTAGGATGAGGGCCCAAAATGGAGTGGAATAAAGCAGAACAAATGAAGTGGAGTCAGAGGAGAGCAGGCCTCAATTATAGCCACACACTGGACCTAAAGTGGAGCTGAAAGAAAGCCACCAGAATAGTCCTGAATCAGAACCATGTAAAAAGAGGCAATGATAAAAATCATATTTAAAAATAATAAAAATTATTTAAATTCTATTGAGAAAATGTGAGTTTCCTTTTCTACTGGGGGAACTTTCAGGCCCCCCCCACTGGGCAGAAATGGGGTGACATACCACCACGTTCCTGCCGGCAGTGTGGCCGACTATCTCCCCCAAGAATCTACTGCTGAGCACCTCCCCTCCCGAGTTTCTGCCCGGGGGTAGCCTGAAAATATCCCCTAAAGGAGTAGATTTTAACACTTGGGTGGCCAAATGTACCAGGATCACTCACCCGCCTGTACCAGGAGCAAAAGAGGCCAGAGCCATTGAGAGACCTGGACCTCATTTATTTGGAACCGACAAGCTGTGCCCGCCCCAAATGGCTGTTCTGATGCTGCTCGCTGGATCTGGACCAGCACAATATCAATTTATAAATGGAGGGAGAGGACTTAGTGGACATCCTTCTCCCTCCATTTCTACTCCCTATTTCCTCATCTACTAAGGGCTTAGTGTCGGCTGAGACCGCAACACATTTCCTCTTCTCTTTTGCCCCTTTATATTCCCGGCTGCCTCTTCTGCCCAATTTGACACAGGATAGCAGAGGAAAATCAGGCCCATATAATTACAGGTTTTTAAAACCCAAGCTTCGGGTCACTTGATCATTACCTTTTTTCTCCCACTTTGGTACCTGTGTTCAAATTGAGTCCACAAAGAAGGCATCCTCTTTTAGGAAGGTAAAAGTCTGGTAACCACTAACCCAGTAACAGTGACTGCATAATGCCTTTTTATTAACTATTTTTTAAACCTGGCCAGCCACTTTCAATCAGATTCCTACCCAGATGTTTATCCAGGTCTCTTTTGAAGGCATTAACTGCTTTTTCTTGAGCTTCTGTTCCATGTATGCAATACTCTCTGGGGAAATAAATATTATATGGAATGAAATCACATTGGCATGCTTATGTGTTGTAAAATTCCTTTGTCCACAATTTTAATGCAATTTATTTTTGTTGGGTGTTTACCTCTATTCAAACCAAAGGATTCTATTGAAATGCATGAAGCATTCCTATGGTAATACCGCACCTCACGGCTACCTCTGATGTGAATTTGCGTGGGATTCTCTCGCTGGCCCGCCATTAATTAGACAGAAGAGCTGCTGAATCCCCAGGTGTAAATGGTGTTCATGCCTCTTTGCTGGTGTTTCTGCAACTCTTCCGCCAAAGTTACGGTGGAATTTCACCCCTCTAGTGTCACTTGAGGCCTGTTATTTCTGAACCGGTGTCCTCCAGCTCTGTTAAATGGCCCGTTAGCACATACACTACATTGTTTTAGTGTCTGGATATCGGCTGCCTTTATTGCCCATCCTAGTCGTGAGAAGGTGGTTGTGGGCTGCTTTCTTCAGCAGTTATTTCTACAATTAGTTAAGTGGTTTGCAGGGCCACGAGTTGGGCTTTCCAAATTTTTGAAGAGAACATCACCAATGACCTGTACAATGTTAGGATAGTTTCCTCTGACTTATAATGAAATGTTGAGTTGAATCCCAGTTCTTGACTAGCTTCACTGAGGAGTTTCATATTGAAAAGTTATTTTTGAATTGTCAAAACCTTTTCCACTTTTGCTCATGGATGTCTCATGTTTCCTTTTCAAATGTGCAGCACCAATTTATCGCCAACCCTCAACACATTTGTTACTTGATCCATGACCCTTTGAACACTTCCCCCTTACACTCGTCACCTGGCCAAACCTTAGTGTCATCAACAAATGTTGTGGTATATATAACTGCTGGGCGTCATGAACATCAGGGGACTTTGTCATTCTCCTGAATCCAGAGCTTTCATTGTAGGTTGAAGAGACGATTGGTCAGTGCTGAATAAGCTCGCAGTAGACTGTGTACTCAGTGTAGAATTAAATTACATCGAATTTCCAGCACAGAAACAGGCCATTTGGCTCAGCTGGTCCATGCTGGTGTTTGTGCGCCACAGAAGCCTCCTCCCACCCTTCTTCACCGAACCCAATCTGCATATCTTTCTATTCCTTGCTCCCTCATGTACTTATCTAGCTTCGGCTTAAATGCATCTCTGCTAGTCGTCTCTCAACTACTCTATGTGATAGCAACTTCCACATTCTAACTACTCTCTGGGTAAAGACGTTTCTCCTGAATCGTTATTGGATTTATTTATGACTATCTTATATTTATGGCCCCTAGTTTTGGACTCCTCACAAATGGAAACATCAAGTAGAAAGAGGAGGCGGTGAAATCATCCAGAGTTTCCAATGCTGATAGTAGCCAGTAAATTCTGCTGGAAAAGCTTGTTTATAGACATGCATTGAGGACAGGGTTAGATTCATTTTGGGATGAGAGGGGTGTCCTATGAGGAGAGATTGAGTAGATTGGGCCGATACTCTCTGGAGTTTAGAAGAGAGGTGATCTCATTGAAACATACAAGATTCTGAGGAGGATTGACAGGGTAGATGCTGAGAGGTTGTTTCTCCTGGCTGGTGAGACTAGAACTAGGGGTCATAGTCTCAGGATACGGGGTCGGCCATTTAAGACTGAGGAGGAGGAGGAATTTCTTCACTCACAGGGTTGTGAATCTTTGGAATTCTCTACCCCAGAGGGCTGTGGATGCTGAGTCGTTGAATATATTCAAGGCTGAGATAGATTTTTGGACTCTAGGGGAATCAAGGGATATGGAGATCGGGCGGGAAAGTGGAGTTGAGGTTGAAGATCAGCCACTATCTTATTGAATGGCAGAGCAGGCTCGAAGGGCCGTATGGCCTACTCCTGCTCCTACTACTTATATTCTTATATATATAGGTGGGGGGAGAAGAGGGAGCGGAACTAGAATGGCTGAGATCAACGTGGGCAGGATGGAATGGCACCTCGAAGACTGCGATTGGGGAGCCGGAAGCAGCATGGAGGGTAACAAAGTCACGAGGCAGGAAAATATTAACTCTAAGTGTAAAAAAAAGATAAATTTACCCGAGGAAAGGGCAATAGTACAACAACTTGCATTTATATACAGCCTTAAATGTAGAAAAATATCTCAAGGCGTAATCAAAAAAGCATGCACTGAACCAAAGGATGTGATATTAGCAGGGGTGACAAACAGCTTAGTCAATGGAGATATGTTTTAAAGAGAAGCGAGAGTTGGAGGGAATTCCAGAGCATGGGGCTTAAGCGGGTGAAAGCACAATCGCCAATGCTGGGCAAAAGAGCTGGGGAATGCACAAGAGGCCAGCGTCGGAGGAACGGAGAGTTTGGGGGATGGGTTCTAGGGCAGGAATTTTAAAACAAAGATGAGTTTTAAATCTGAGGTATTGGAAGGCCAGGAGCCAAAGTAATCGAGCAAAGACAGGGATAATGGGAGAGTAGGATTTGGTGAGGGATAGGATGAGAAGAGAGTTTTGAATGAGCTGAAGTTTACAGAACTTGAATAATGGTAAGCCGAATACTCACAGCTGGAGGTGAAAAAGGCATAACTGTGGGTTTCAGCAGCGGGTGGGGTGCGGACGAGTGACGTTATCGAGGTGATGGGAGAGGATATGGGGACAGAGCTCAGTTTGGAGCCAAATAGGACGCCAAGATTACGGACAGACTGGATCTGCCAGGGAGGGGGATGGAGTTTGTGGCAGGGGCCGAAGATAATGACTTTGGTCTTCTCGATGCTTAGCTCAAAATAATTGCGGTTCATTCGAGACTGGATGTTGGGCAAGCAGTCTCAATACAGAGGCAATATAGGGGTCAAAAGTTGAAAAAAAATGGCAGGCATACCAGAGCAATTCATGCCACGGCACTATCTGGTAGCTGGGCACCTGCAACTATACCAGGACAAGTGACTGCTACATAAGAAGTCCCATTATAAATGTTTACATACAAAACCCCATTATGAATGTTTACACAGCAATTTTAGATGTTATATGTTGACATAAAAGCAACAGGAAGTAAGGTTTGTGGACGGGAAATACACACCATACACAAGGCTTTTAATGATATATTAATGGTAGATTTTCAATGGTTTGCTGATGAAGTCAGAGGTGAACACTGTTCCAAGGGAAAATGCTGGGGTGTAGAAGTTGGGGCAGAGTGCATATATCCAATGAAAGGCTTCAGAAAGGAATTTCTTAAGCATTCTGCCCAGAAACAGTACTTTTTAAATTGCTTCCTGGAATGTAACGCCCTTCAAAAAAAGGTCTTTCAGTAATTTTATTGGTTCAGCTTTCCCTTGCATAAGAAACTTGCGTGCAATTAATAAACTCCAATCATTAATAATTATTAATAACCAAATAAAGTGGAAGAAATCTCAACTAAGGAGGACTAAGTAATAATTACTATAGATAAATGTACTGAATACAGGCTCGATGCCGGAGTGTGACGGACTGGAAATAACGCTAAACATAGCATTTTTAATCGATAAAGTAACGAGCAGATCTCCATTTTGTCTTTAAATTGCTCTCTGGATTTGGCTGAAGACAGGAAAGCCGCATTTATTGCTCATTCCTAACTGCCCTGAGAAGGTGGTGGTGGGCCTTTCCTGTAGCCCTTGGTGATGCTGCTACCATACATAGATTGATTGTGCACTGAGAGTCTGAGATTACGTGGGCCGAGAAATTCGGGTCGGGGGCTTCCCGCGGGTGCAAGCCCCCGACCTGCACTTACCTTGCGCGCCGGCCGTTGAACTGTGAGCCCCCGTGGGATTCCGATCCTGGGCCTGCTCCAGCTGCCGGCGCGCAGTGCTTGCGTATCCCAGGGGCGCAGTTACTTTGATGCGTCCCCTGGGATCACGTGGGCCATGGGGAGCCAATCGGAGCAGGGAATGCTTCATTCATAAGTTTGACAGGAAGACCTGTCAAACCTATAAATACTATAAGCCCCAAAACATCACTATATCTTCAAATAATTTTTTTTTTTTTTTTTTTTTAAAAACATCACATTTTTAAAATAAACTATAAATTACATGAAATAACTATTTTAAATAATTTAAATTTTTGAAATTTTTTTTTTAATTTTCTAACGGGGTTAAAAATAAACTTACCTTTCTTTAAAGTATTCAAAAATAATAAACCTGTGGAAAAAATGTTTTAATTTTAATTAATACACCACTTACCTTGTAAAAAGCAGGCCTTACGACTGCTTTTTAAATGTCTAACTTCTGGAGACTTACCTTCCCGGGAAAACCTGCAAAAAAAACCTAAGTTCGATGCGCACGCGCAGCCTCTCCCGCGCACACGTTCAAACTCTGAACCCCTTCTTTCAGAGGAACGGAAGTGCCGGTTTCCCGTGCATGCACAAAGCCGGCACTTCCATTGGGCCTACGCGCGAGTACCCCGTGCGTACCCGTCCGTGAGGACCCGAAGTTCTGGGCCCAAGGAGAGTTGCTGGAGAGTGGGGAGTGCACAACTTCTGTGTTCAGAATTTAGAACGACGATTGTAAGAGATCGCCCCAGAAATCATTTGGTTTTGCTGATTCATTCCAGTGAAATAGAAGTTTTTCACTAGAAAACAATCCAGTCTACTCCTCTTAATTCAAGATTGCTAAATTGAAGTTACCAGATAATCCAATTTCTTAACTTGGAATTCGCAATTCACTGGGTTTTTTCTTAATTATCATGGATAGACAGTACCACAGTACTTCAATAAAGCTTATATTATATAAATAGATGCATTGAAAATGAAAGAGATCCTGGGTTACTGATTGCCAATAAATTGAAACCATCACAACAATGCTCGGCGGCAGTGAGTGAAGCAAATCAGACGTTGGGATGTATTAAAAGGTCAATATTCAGCCGAAACAGTGAGGTAATCCTACCTACCACTTTATAAATCATTGGCGCGACCGCACTTAGAACACAGTTCTGGCTGCCACAGTAAAAAAAGGATGTTGCAGCGATTTGAAAGGATACAGAAGAGAGCAACCAGAATGACTGAGGGAGTGGAGGGATTGGATTATGAGGAGCAATTGTGTAAAATGGGCCTATTCTCACTGGAAAAAAGGTTGAGAGGTGATATGATTGCTATTTTTAGGACTGTAACAGGACTAGATAATGTAGACCATGACCAAGATATTTCACCTTGTCCAGAACAGTAGAACCAGAGCACACAGCCTGCGCTTGAAGGCGGGTAAATTCAAAACCAATCTGCAGAAACAATATTTCAGTGAGCGAGCAGTCAATAAATGGAACAGGCTCCCTAGGCAGATGGTGGAAGCGGTTAATATTGATTCAAATGCAAATTAGATCCATTTCTTTCAGAAAATAACTTTTTAGGATACAGTTTAAGAGTTATTTGAGACAAGACCTATGGTTCCAAAGCTCTCCACCACTGGGGTTTTGCTCGTGTCATTTCTGGGTCTGTTGTTGACTAATTATTAGAGACTGATTGCTACGAATAGTCAACAACCCCATTATCATTGCATCATGCGGCTACCAGGATGGTAGAAGGTGAACTGGATGATTTTTTTTGGTCTAGCAATTCCTCTGTTCCCAATCAACAATCCATATTTTCAAGTTCTCAGTACAAAGGAAGGTAGAGTCATAACCATTTAGGGTGCATTACATAATCTAAATATTTCTCTGTCCTCATGCCCAGTGTGCCTCTCCAAAATTCATGCTCTACCTATTCTCAACTACTTATGAAAAAAAACGATATTTGCCACAATTTGATTGGCTTTGCTTCTGCTACTCGCTGTCGGCAGCTGTTGCCAATGCGCGAGGGGAAGTTTCGTGTTTGCAGTTTTCATTCCTGCTCATCAGAAATCCATGCATACATATAATAATTGTATTACAGTAAAATATCAGATCTTCCATAACGTTACTCGTGATAAGTCGGTTGGTGTACTGTTTTATGGCGGGAGTTTTATGTGGCGTGATGTAACACACAATGTATTATTCCGCTAATTGTTGATAAATAAATACAAGCGGAGATCCAAGTGTTTAATTGTTGTTTGAGCAGAGAACTTGGCAAACTTGTCAAGTTTCAGCACCAGGTCAGAGGCACCCAGCATTAAGTAACTGGCCTTTTTATCTCTTCTTTATGGATCATTTTGCATCTGTAACAAAGTATAACGTCTAGCCCTTGTACCAGTGGATGTCCTGTCACATTTCAGACTCATCATGCGCCGATATGCTTCTTTAATTCTGAGAACACGTTTTATAACAACAATATGGCGAGATTAGAAATCGATCATAAGGAAATAGCAGGCTTGTTAACTGAGTACTCTGTATCCATTTTCACAGAAGAGGACAACATATCAGCAGCACAAGGGAACCTAAAAATAAGTCAAGGGGAGGAATTTAGTGGATTTAATACAAGTTTCTAAAATGGTAATGGAGAAAATAATGGGACTTCAGATACACAAATCACCAGGACCCAATGGTTTTCACCCAAGCTATTAAAAGAAATAGGTGCGGAAATTGTGTTGGTTATAATTTTCCAAAGCTCACTAGATTCAGGAATTATGCCGTTGGATTAGAAAACAATGGAGTGACATTTGCAATTTAAGGGAAAAACCAGATAACTACAGCCCTATTAGTCTAAAATCAATTGTGGATAAGTTATTGGAATCTATCCAAGACTTGCGCTTTAAGGGTTAAATTTTGAGGTTAGGTTTTATAAACTTGGCTTCTATTCCCTTGAGTTTAGATGGCTGAGGGCTGTATCAGCAGATCAGAGTGTCACTATGGATTTGTGATTGGTAGGTTATGTCTGACGAATCTAGTTTAATTTTTTGAGAAGGTCACTAGCATGGTGAAGAGGGGGTTGTCTATGGATGTTGTCTATATGGAATTCCAGAAAAAATTTGATAAGGTTTTGCACAAGAGACTATTAACAAAAAAATGAGTGCGCACAGAATTGAAGGTAACTTTGTGACATGGTTGGGAAGTAGGAGACAGAGAGTAGAGATAAAGGGAATGTTTCCTGATGGGGGGGGGGGGGGGGGGGATGTGACAACTGGAGTTCCCCAGGGACATGAACTGGGGCCTCAGCTTTTCACCATATATATTAATGGCTTGGATGAAGGAATAGAGTTGTATATCCAAGCTTGCAGATGCCACTAAGTGTGGAGGTACAGTAAGCTGTGTGGATGGAAGGAGGAAACATAAACATAGAAGATAGGAGCAGGAGTAGGCCATTCGGCCCCTCGAGCCTGCTCCGCCATTCAATGAGATCATGGCTGATCATCCAAATTCAGTACCCTGTTCCTGCCTTCTCTCCATATCCCTTGATCCCTTTAGCCTTAAGAAATATATCCAACTCCTTCTTGAATATATTTAATGAATTGGCCTCTACTGCCTTCTTTGGTAGAGAATTCCACAGGTTCACCACTCTCTGGGTGAAGAAATTCCTCCTCATCTCTGTCCTAAATGGCTTACCCCTTATCCTTAGACTGTGACCCCTGGTTCTGGACTCCCTGACCATCGGGAACATCCTTCCTGCATCTAGTCTATCTAGTCTGTCTAGTCCTGTTAGAATTTTATAAGTTTCAATGAGATCCCTCTCATTCTTCTAAACTCCAGCGAGTACAAGCCCAATCGACCCAATCTCTCCTCATACGTCATTCCTGCCATCCCAGGTATCAGCCTGGTGAATCTTCGCTGCACTCCCTCCATGGCAAGAACATCCTTCCTCAGATAAGGTGACCAAAACTGCACACAATACTCCAGATGTGGTCTCACCAAGGCCCTGTACAACTGCAGCAAGACATCCTTGTTCCTGTACTCAAACCCTCTCACTACAAAGGCCAACATACCATTTGCCTTCTTAACCGCCTGCTGCACCTGCATGCTTACCTTCAGCAACTGGTGCACAAGGACACCCAGGTCTCGTTGCACTTCCCCTTCTCCCAATCTATTGCCATTCAGATAATAATCTGCCTTCCTGTTTTTGACACCATAGTGGATAGCCTCGCATTTATCCACGTTATATTGCATCTACCATGCTTCTGCCCAATCACCCAACCTGTCCAAATCATACTGGAGTTTCTCGGCATCCTCCTCACAGCACACAAGGAAGTTATAAAAGGGACATAGGCAGAGTAAGTGAGTGGGCAAAACTGTGGCAGGTGGCGTTCAATGTGGGGAAGTGTGAGGTCATCAACTTTAGATCTAAGACAGACAAATTGGAATATTTTCGGAGCTGTGGAGGGGCAAAGGGATTTAGGTCTCCATGTACACAGCTCACTAGAAGCTAGTACATCGGTACACAAAGTAATCAAGAAGGCTAACGGAATGTCAGCCTTTATCTCAAGAGGGTTGGAGCTTCAAAGTGAGGTGGTGATTATTTCAACTGTTCAGAGCCTTAGCCACTCCCCATCTGGAGCACTGCCTTCATAGTTGGCATCGAACCCCAGGAAAGATATATTGCCAATGGATGGAAGAGGTACAGCGCAGATTCACCAGAATTAAAGGGTTAAATTTTGAGGTCAGGTTTTATAAACTTGGCTTGTATTCCCTTGAGTTTCGATGGTTGAGGAGTGATCTAATCAGGGTATCTAAAATTATAGAGATTCAACAGGATAGATACAGAGAAACTATTTCCTCTGGTTGGGAATCCAGAACAAGAGAGCAACATTTTAAAATTAGAGCTCGGCCATTTAAGAGTGAAGTCAGGAAGCAATGTTTCTACGCAATGGGCAGTGGAAATCTAGAACTCACTATTCCAAAAGGCTGTGGGTGCAAAGTCAATTGATATTTTCCAGACTCTCTCGGATAGATTTTTGCGAGGCAAGGATATCAATGGATATCGAACAAAGGCAGGTAAATGGAGTTGAGGTATAGATCAGCCAGGATCTGATTAAATGATGAAACCGGCTCGAGGGGCTGAATGGCCTACTCTTGTTCCTATGTAACAGACATTGTGCACTGCAGCACAAAACGTATTAACAGGTCCAGGGAGTTTGTCCATTTCCATGGCAAACAGATGTTATTCTGGACTTTTACCAGTGTTTGGGGGCCAAATTCCAGGAAAACCATAAATAGGTGGCCTTGACTACTGTATGTTCCTTCACTTACTTATTTCCTTTTTACTCTGCCATGATACATAGTAAGATGGCAGTCAATATATAGATGGCTGGCAGATACGTGAGGCTCAACAGTGGTGAGTTGGGGTGAGTTGGGGGTGGGGAGGCGGGGTCGCTGCTATTTGGTATATTTAGTGGGTGGATCGGTGGAACTGCATATTGTGGAGTGCGAACCTAGTTTGGTAGCACTACAGCAGGGCACACAGGGGTTGGTTTACTGGATTGTTCCTGGGATCTGGCAGTAGTCAGGGCTATGTGTTGGATGAGCAGGCACTGGGACGGCAGGAAATTACAGGGTTTGGGGGCATGGTTAACCGTCAGCTGTGGCTCAGTGGGTAGCACCCTTGCCTGAGTCAGAAGGTTGTGGGTTCAAGTCCCACTCCAGGGTCTTGAGCACAAAAATCTAGGCTGACACTCCCAGTGCAATGCTGAGGGAGTGCTGCACTGGCGGAGGTCCCGTCTTTTGGATGAGACATTAAACCGAGGCCCCGTCTGCTCTCTCAGGTGGACGTAAGATATCCCACGGCACTATTTTGAAGAGGAGCGGGGGAGTTATCCCCGGTGTCCTGGCCAATATTTATCCCTCAACATACATAACAAAAACAGATTATCTGGTCACTATCACATTGTTATTTGTGGGAGCTTGCTGTGCGCAAATTGGCTGCCGCGTTTCCCACATTACAAGTGACTCCACTTCAAAAGTATTTCATTGGCTGTAAAGCGCTTTGAGGCGTCCGGTGGTCGTGAAAGGCGCTGTATAAATGCAAGGCTTTTTTTCTTTATTAGGGTGGGGTGAGGGGAGCACTGGAATTTTTTTAATACTGTATTAGTTCTTGGTATGTGGATAATGCTGGCAATTTATTGTCCATTCTTAATTACCCTGAGGTGGTGGTACTGGGCCTTTTTCTTGAACCGCTGCAGTCCTTGTGGTGATGGTGCGCCTCCAGCGTTGCTATGTCCTAGTTAGTATAGTGCATGATTTGGAGGGCGCCATGGAGATAATGGTGTTCCCACAACACTGCTGCTCTTGTTGCCCTCAGAGGTAGAGACTGCGGGGAAGGGAGGTGCTGTTGATGACAAGGGAGTTGACCTGGCAGCATCTAGGGTGGATAATCCCATGATGACACAGCACTGTAGAAGGTGCCCGTGTCTGGAACATTGAACAGGATCCTAGGGTGTGTCACAACGAGGATCCAGGTTCCCAGGGTCTGGTAGCATTGAGAAAGGGTATAGTGAAGTGTTGCAACATGATAGGGCTCCCAGGGCATGTCAACACAGATCATTCTTTCCACTTCTCAAAAAGTGCAGCACATTTACAATAACGTCCATTTAGTTGGGTTCCGGGAGACCAGTGTCCACGAACGTACTCACCGCATTTATATTAAATATAGCTCCATTAGCTTAGTCAATGAAATCCAAGTCTATGATCCTGTGCCAGGATAAGTGAACCACATCTAGCATTGTAAATGCAGTGACAGAATCCAAAATAACAAGTACCAGTGTAAAACAACAAGTTATTATTATATTTATATAGCGCCTTTCACATAGTAAAACATCCCAAGGCGCTTCACAGGAGTATAAGACAAAAAATTTGACACCGAGCCACAGAAGGAGAAATCAGTGCAGGTGACCAAAAGCTTGGTCAAAGAGGTAGGTCTTAAGGAGCGTCTTGAAGAAGGAGAGAGGTGGAGAGGTTTAGGGAGGGAATTCTAGAGCTTAGGGCCTATGCAACAGAAGGCACGGCCACCAATGGTTGAGAAATTATAATCAGGGATGCTCAAGAAGCCAGGATTAGAGAAGCGCAGATATCTTTGATTTGGGGGGGGGGGGGGGGCGGCGCGGAGGCTGGAGGAGATTACAGAGATAGGGAGGGCCAAAGCCTTGGAGGGATTTGAAAACAAGGATGAGAATTTTGAAATCGAGGCATTGCTTAACTGGGAGCTAATTTAGGTCAGCAAGCACAGGGGTGATGGGTGAACGGGACTTGGTGCGGGTTAGGACAGAGGCAGCAGAGTTTTGGATGGCCTCAAGTTTACGTAGGGTAGAACATGGGAGGCCAGCCAGGAGTGCGTTGGAATAGTCAAGCCTAGAGGTAACAAAGGCATGGATGAGGGTTTCAGCAGTGGATGAGCTGAGGCAAGGGCGGAGACGGGCGATGTTACGGAGGTGGAAGTAGGCTGTCTTTGTTATGCTGCAGCTATGTGGTCGGAAGCTAATTTCAGGGTCAAATATGACACCAAGGTTGCAAACAGTGTGGTTCAGCCTCAGACAGATGTTAGGGAGAGGGATGGAGTCAGTGGCTAGGGAACGGAGTTTGTGGCGGGGACTGAAAACAATGGCTTCGGTCTTCCTAATATTTAATTGGAGAAAATTACTGCTCATCCAATACTGATGTCAGACGAGCAGTCTGACAATTTAGAGACCGTGGAGGGGTCGAGAGGTGTGGTGGGGAGATAGAGCTGGGTGTCGTCAGCGTACATGTGGAAACTGACGCTGTTTTCAGATGATGCCGCCAAGGGGCAGCATGTAGATGAGAAATAGGAGGGGGCCAAGGATAGATCCTTGGGGGACACCAGAGGCAACAATGCAAGAGCGGGAAGAGAAGTCATTGCAGGTGATTCTCTGGCTACAATTAGATTGATAAGAATGGAACCAGGCGAGTGCAGCCCCGCCCGGCTGGATGACGGCGGAGAGGCATTTGAGTAGGATGGAGTGGTCAACCATGTCGAAGGTTGCAGAAGGACGAGGAGGGATAGTTTACCTTTGTCACAGTCACAAAGGATGTCATTTGTGACTCTGTTAAGAGCCGTTTCGGTACTGTGGCAGGGGCGGAAACCTGATTGGAGGGATCCAAACATGGAGTTGCGGGAAAGGTGGGCACAGATTTGAGAGGCAACAACACAGTCAAGGACTTGAGAGGAAAGGGAGGTTAGAGATGGGGCGGTAGTTTGTAAGGATGGAGGGGTCAAGGATTGTTTTTTGGTTTGACTCCATGAAGCCAGTGTCTGTAAGTCCCCTTGCCATAATTATACTACTAAATCTGGTTCACAGCAGCACAATCGGTGACCAAGTATAACTGAGCCTACGAGTCTGCTACTGGTCTATGAAAAGCAGATTTAAAAGTATAAACACTAGAAATTAGCTCTCAGACACCAAGCTCCAGGATTCCAAATGAAAAAGACAAATCATCGTGGCTCTAGTCAACAATCTGCCACCAAGATAGGACGTCACTGTTAACCAGTGTAAACACGGAGAGCCACCATACAGGTGCCAGTCAGTGTCCCACAATCCAAACTAAACAATTAGTGAGACCCTCTTTGCATTCCTATTCAAATTTGTGGAGAAGCGGTAATAGTTTTGAGTAAGAAATCACACAACACCAGGTTATAGTCCAACAGCTTTATTTGAAATCACAAGCTTTCGGAGCGCTGCTCCTTCTTCAGGTGAAGTGGAGAAATGCATAAAGACACAGCTTATATAGTCAGAGAATCATGTCAGATGTTTACAGGTAACCTTTCCAACTGCCATTTGTCACACCTCGGCAGAGAGATAATCACAGCAGTCAAAGGTGTGAATGGTGTCCAAACAGGTCAGTCAGGGAAACATTACATCAAAGAACAATGTCACCCGAGCACAACGCAACGCCATCCACGCTCTCAAGACCAACCGCAACATCGTCATCAAACCAGCAGACAAAGGAGGTGCCATCGTCATACAGAACAGAACGGACTATTGCAAAGAAGTATACCGACAACTGGACAACCAGGAACACTACAGACAGTTACCCGCAGATCCGACCAAAGAACACACCCGCCAACTCAACAGACTGATCAAAACCTTCGATCCAGACCTTCAAAGCATCCGACATGCTCTCATCCCACGTACTCGCCGCGTGGGTGACTTCTACTGCCTCCCAAAGATACACAAAGCCAACACACCTGGACGTCCTATCGCATCAGGCAACGGAACCCTGTGTGAGAACCTCTCTGGATATGTCGAGGGCATCCTGAAACCCATCGTACAGGGAACCCCCAGCTTCTGTCGCGACACTACAGACTTCTTACAGAAGCTCAGCACCCACGGACCAGTTGAACCAGGAACACTCCTCGCCACGATGGACGTCTCGGCACTCTACACCAGTATCCCCCACGATGACGGCATCGCTGCGACAGCCTCAGTACTCAACACCAACAGCCAATCTCCAGACGCCATCCTACAACTCATCCGCTTCATCCTTGACCACAATGTCCTCACCTTCGACAACCAGTTCTTTACCCAAACACACGGAACAGCCATGGGGACCAAATTCGCACCACAATACGCAAACATCTTCATGCACAAGTTCGAGCAAGACTTCTTCGCTGCACAGGATCTCCAACCAACGCTATACACCAGATACATCGACGACATTTTCTTCCTATGGACCCACGGCGAAGAATCACTGAAAAGACTACACGATAACATCAACAAGTTCCATCCCACCATCAAACTCACCATGGACTACTCCTCAGAATCAGTCTCATTCCTGGACACACGAATCTCCATCAAAGACGGACACCTCAGCACTTCACTCTACCGCAAGCCCACGGACAACCTCACGATGCTTCACTTCTCCAGCTTCCACCCTAACCACGTTAAAGAAGCCATCCCCTATGGACAAGCCCTGCGAATACACAGGATCTGCTCAGACGAGGAGGAACGCGATGGACACCTACAGACACTGAAAGACGCCCTTGTAAGAACGGGATATGACGCTCGACTCGTCGATCGACAGTTCCGACGGACCACAGCAAAAAATCGCATAGACCTCCTCAGAAGACAAACACGGGACACAACCAACAGAGTACCCTTCGTCGTCCAGTACTTCCCCGGGGCGGAGAAACTACGCCATGTTCTTCGCAGCCTTCAACATGTCATCGATGACGACGAACACCTCGCTAAGGCCATCCCCACGCCTCCACTACTCGCTTTCAAACAGCCGCCTAACCTCAAACAGACCATCGTTCGCAGCAAATTACCCAGCTTCCAGGAGAACAGCGACCACGACGCCACACAACCCTGCCACAGCAACCTCTGCAAGATATGCCAGATCATCAACACAGATACCATCATCACACGTGAGGACACCACCCACCAGGTACATGGTACATACTCATGTGACTCGGCCAACGTTGTCTACCTCATACGTTGCAGGAAAGGATGCCCCGGAGCATGGTACATCGGCGAGACCATGCAGACACTGTGACAACGGATGAACGGACACCGCGCAACAATCACCAGGCAGGAGTGTTCCCTCCCAGTCGGGGAACACTTCAGCAGTCAAGGACATTCAGCCTCCGATCTTCGGGTAAGCATTCTCCAAGGTGGCCTTCGAGACACACAACGCAAAATCGTCGAGCAGAAACTGATAGCCAAGTTCCGCACCCATGAGGACGGCCTTAACCGAGATCTTGGGTTCATGTCACGCTACATGTAACCCCACCTGATGCAGGGTCATCCAGACTCGAGTCGACATTGGCTTGTTCTCTCTACACAGATGCGGCTGGACCTGCTGTGATTTCCAGCCAAAAAAAATGTTTTTTGTCTGTTTTTTTGTTTTTCATACAGACCCCAGCATCTGCAATATTTGACCCCTTGTGACCCCACCCCATTGTTCTTTGATGTAATGTTTCCCTGACTGACCTGTTTGGACACCATTCACACCTTTGACTGCTGTGATTATCTCTCTGCCGAGGTGTGACAAATGGCAGTTGGAAAGGTTACCTGTAAACATCTGACATGATTCTCTGACTATATAAGCTGTGTCTTTATGCATTTCTCCACTTCACCTGAAGAAGGAGCAGCGCTCCGAAAGCTTGTGATTTCAAATAAAGCTGTTGGACTATAACCTGGTGTTGTGTGATTTCTTACATTTGTCCACCCCAGTCCAACTCCGGCATCTCCACACCATAGTTTTGAGTGGAATAGTTAAGTGTCAGCCATGGCTCAGTGGGTAGCCTCCGAGTCAGCTGGTCGTGGGTTCCAAGTCGCACGCCAGAGACTTGAGCACAAAAATCTACGCTGACACTCGACTGTCGGAAGTGCCGTCTTTCGGATGAGACGGTAAACCGAGGCCCCGTCTGCCCTCTCAGGTAGACGTAAAAAATCCCATGGCACTATTTCGAAGAGCGGGGGGGGTGGGGGGGAGTTCTCCCTGGTGTCCTGACCAATATTTCTTCTTCTTAGGCAGTCCCTCGGAACCGAGGATGACTTGCTGCCACATTAAAAATGAGTTAGCAGGTGACTGATGAGTCCAATGCGGGACCTGCAGTCTCTGTCACAGGTGAGACAGACGGTGGTTGAAGGGGCGGGGTGCTTGGGTTGACGTGCGCTCCTTGCGCAGCCTGCGCTTGGCTTCCACTTGCTCCCGGCGAAGAGACTCGAGGTGTTCGGCGCCTTCCCAGATGCTTCTCCTCCACTTTGTGCGGTCTTGGGCCAGGGATTCCCAGGTGTCGGTGGGGATGTTACACTTTTTCAAGGAGGCTTTGAGGGTGTCCTTGAAGCGTTTCCTTTGCCCACCTGGGGCTCTCTTGCCGTGCCGGAGCTCCGAGTAGCGTGTTTGTTTTGGGAGTCTCGTATCGGGCATGCAGACAATATGATCCGTCCATCAGAACTGATCGAGCGTGGCCAAAGCTTCAATGCTGGCCTGAGCGAGAACACCGACGTTGGTACGCCTATCCTTCCAATGGATATGCAGGATCTTGCAGAGGCAGCGTTGGTGGTACCTCTCCAGTGCTTTGAGGTGCCTGCTGTACATGGTCCCTGTCTCCATGGTACATGGCCTGACCAATATTTATCCCTCAACCAACATCACTAAAACAGATTATCTGGTCATTATCACATGGCTGTTGGTGGGAGCTTGCTGTGTACAAATTGGCTGCCGTGTTTCCTACATTACAACAGTGACTACACTTCAAAAAAAGTATTTCATTGGCTGTAAAGCGCTTTGGGACACCCTGAAAGGCGCTATATAAATACAAGTCTATTTTTCACTTTCTATTTGAATTGGTGGAGCTGTAATGAGTACCTAAAAGCAAAAATATTAAGTGACTGTCATACCTAAATTAGTAAGAACGTGCAGAACACTGAGCTGGGGAGGGAAGAAAGGAAAGAAAGAACAGACTTACATTCATATAGCGCCTTTCACGACCACCGAACGTCCCAAAGCGCTTTACAACCAACAAGTATTTTTTGAAATGCAACCACTGTTGCAGTGTAGGAAACGTGGCAGCCAATTTGCATACAGCAAGCTCCCACAAACAGTAATGTGTTAATGACCAGCGATGTTGATTGAGGAACAGATATAGGCCAGGACACCAGGGATAGCTCCCCTGGCTCCTCTTCAAAATAGCGGCTGTGTGGGATCTTTTACATCCACCTGAGAGCGCGCAGACCAGGGCCTCGGGGTTTAACGTCTCATCCGAAAGACGGCACCTCCAAACAGTGCGGCGCTCCCTCGGCACCGCGCTGCGAGCAAGCGTCGGCCTGGATTTAAATTGTGCGCAAGTCCTCACCCCCACGGAGTAGGAACCTTCTGACTCAGAGGCGAAGGGTGCTACCCACTGAGCCACTGGCTGACACAGGCAGGTGCGTGAAGTCCCAAGTTACAAACCACCTGCTGCTGGGGAGTGGGGAAACCACACACACATCCCCTTTAAAACCAAGCCATTAACCTTCGGCCAAAAAAAAACCTTTAAGCAGGCGCAGGCGCAATGCGCGGGGGCTCTGGCGCCCCCAGTGGGCTGACCGCGCTCGACTTCCGTTAGCGGACAGCCCGACTCGCACCGTCCGACTTTCCTGAGATTCCCGCAGTTCGGTGCACTTCTGAGAGGACGGTAAATAATAAGGCCCAACTTTACTCTCTCTCACACACACACACAAACTTACCAAATAGGACTGAGGCCAGCGGCTTTCCCCGTCGATCTCGGCGAATTTCTGTTCCATATTTTAAGCATGTAAAAAGGGGACGAAAGTCGATTTCCGTTTCGTTTCTCTTTTTTTTAACTATTTTCTTTTTTTTTTTGCTTTCACGCCGCCGGGTGAACTTTTCCCTCACACCATAAACACTGGCGGCCTCTCGGCTCCGCTCCGGCCGCTGACATGAAAACACAGGCCGCGTCGCGGGTAGCGGTGGCGCAACACGCATGCGTCCGAGCGGGAAGAGGGGAGGGGGAGAGCGAGCGCATGCGCAGTGAAGAGGGGGCGGGACCCGAAAGTGGCGTCACCACCTGTTCAGACTCAACTGGATGCTGCTGTGTTGGTGCTATCAACGAAAACTGAAACTTAACAAAAAAATACATCAAATAGAAACTTAACAAATTAAATTAAAGCTTTTTCCAGTTCTGATGAAGGGTTCCAGACCTGAAACGTTAACTCTATTTCTCTCTCCACGGATAAGCCATTTAGGACTGAGATGAGGAGGAATTTCTTCACCCAGAGAGTGGTGAACCTGTGGAATTCTCTACCACAGAAGGCGTAGAGGCCAATTCATTAAATATATTCAAGAAGGAGTTGGATATATTTCTTAAGGCTAAAGGGATCAAGGGATATGGGGAGAAAGCAGGGACAGGGTACTGAAATTGGATGATCAGCCATGATCCCATTGAATGGCGGAGCAGGCTCGAGGGGCTGAATGGCCTACTCCTGCTCCTATCTTCTATGTTTCTATGCCTGGCCTGCTGAGTATTTCCAGCATTTTCTGTTGTTATTTCAGATTTCCAGCATCAGCAGTATTTTGCTATTAAATTTAATTAAAGTTTGGTTACTGGGGTTGATGAAGCACTCCAGTCCCTACGGTGCCCACCGGTGACAGAAGGCCTCGAGCGTGCCAGCGAACACCGCGTGCTCCATCTCCAGGGCCGCCTGGGCGCGAACGTGACCGCGGAAGAGAGGCAGGCAGGCAGTCGGGCCGAACGACCGCCTCGACCGCCCTCTGCCTGGACTAGTTGATGGCCACCTTGGCCAGGCCCAGGAGCAGTCCCACGAGGAGGTCCCCCGATCTGCCCGCTCCCCTCCGCACCGGGTGACCAAAGATAACCAGTCTGGTGTGTGTGAGTCAGACACACTGCCAGTGAACTCTGTGTCTGTGAGAGTCAGACACACTGCCAGTGTACTCTGTGCCTGTGAGAGTCAGACACACTGCCAGTGTACTCTGTGTCTGTGAGAGTCAGACACACTGCCAGTGTACTCTGTGTGTGAGAGTCAGACACACTGCCAGTGTATTCTGTGTGTGAGAGTCAGACACACTGCCAGTGTATTCTGTGTGTGAGAGACACACTGCCAGTGTATTCTGTGTGTGTGAGAGTCAGACACACTGCCAGTGTATTCTGTGTGTGTGTGAGAGTCAGACACACTGCCAGTGTACTCTGTGTGAGAGTCAGACACACTGTCAGTGAACTCTGTGTGTGAGAGTCAGACACACTGCCAGTGTATTCTGTGTGTGAGAGTCAGACACACTGCCAGTATATTCTGTGTGTGTGTGAGAGTCAGACACACTGCCAGTATATTCTGTGTGTGTGTGAGTCAGACACACTGCCAGTGTATTCTGTGTGTGTGAGAGTCAGACACACTGCCAGTGTATTCTGTGTGTGAGAGTCAGACACACTGCCAGTGTATTCTGTGTGTGAGAGTCAGACACACTGCCAGTGTATTCTGTGTGTGTGAGAGTCAGACACACTGCCAGTGTATTCTGTGCGTGAGAGTCCGACACACTGCCAGTGAACTCTGTGTGTGTGAGAGTCAGACACACTGCCAGTGTATTCTGTGTGTGTGAGAGTCAGACACACTGCCAGTGTACTCTCTGTGTGTGAGAGTCAGACACACTGCCAGTGTATTCTGTGTGTGAGTCAGACACACTGCCAGTGTATTCTGTGTGTGTGAGAGTCAGACACACTGCCAGTGTATTCTGTGTGTGTGAGAGTCAGACACACTGCCAGTGTACTCTGTGTGAGAGTCAGACACACTGCCAGTGTACTCTGTGTGTGAGTCAGACACACTGCCAGTCTATTCTGTGTGTGTGAGAGTCAGACACGCTGCCAGTGTATTCTGTGTGTGTGAGAGTCAGACACACTGCCAGTGAACTCTGTGTGTGTGAGAGTCAGACACACTGCCAGTGTACTCTGTGTGTGTGAGTCAGACACACTGCCAGTGTATTCTGTGTGTGTGAGTCACACACTGCCAGTGTACTCTGTGTGTGTGAGAGTCAGACACACTGCCAGTGTACTCTGTGTCTGTGAGAGTCAGACACACTGCCAGTGTACTCTGTGTCTGTGAGAGTCAGACACACTGCCAGTGTATTCTGTGTGTGTGAGAGTCAGACACACTGCCAGTGTATTCTGTGTGTGTGAGAGTCAGACACACTGCCAGTGTACTCTGTGTCTGTGAGAGTCAGACACACTGCCAGTGTATTCTGTGTGTGTGAGAGTCAGACACACTGCCAGTGTATTGTGTGTGTGTGAGAGTCAGACACACTGCCAGTGTACTCTCTGTGTGTGAGAGTCAGACACACTGCCAGTGTATTCTGTGTGTGAGTCAGACACACTGCCAGTGTATTCTGTGTGTGTGAGAGTCAGACACACTGCCAGTGTATTCTGTGTCTGTGAGAGTCAGACACACTGCCAGTGAACTCTGTGTGTGTGAGAGTCAGACACACTGCCAGTGTACTCTGTGTGTGTGAGTCAGACACACTGCCAGAGTATTCTGTGTGTGTGAGTCAGACACACTGCCAGTGTACTCTGTGTGTGTGAGAGTCAGACACACTGCCAGTGTACTCTGTGTCTGTGAGAGTCAGACACACTGCCAGTGTACTCTGTGTCTGTGAGAGTCAGACACACTGCCAGTGTACTCTGTGTCTGTGAGAGTCAGACACACTGCCAGTGTACTCTGTGTCTGTGAGAGTCAGACACACTGCCAGTGTATTCTGTGTGTGTGAGAGTCAGACACACTGCCAGTGTACTCTGCGTCTGTGGGAGTCAGACACACTGCCAGTGTATTCTGTGTGTGTGAGAGTCAGACACACTGCCAGTGTATTCTGTGTGTGTGAGAGTCAGACACACTGCCAGTGTATTCTGTGTGTGTGAGAGTCAGACACACTGCCAGTGTATTCTGTGTGTGTGAGAGTCAGACACACTGCCAGTGTATTCTGTGTGTGAGAGTCCGACACACTGTCAGTGAACTCTGTGTGTGTGAGAGTCAGACACACTGCCAGTGTACTCTGTGTGTGTGAGAGTCAGACACACTGCCAGTGTACTCTGTGTGTGTGTGAGAGTCAGACACACTGCCAGTGTATTCTGTGTGTGTGTGAGAGTCAGACACACTGCCAGTATATTCTGTGTGTGTGTGAGAGTCAGACACACTGCCAGTGTATTCTGTGTGTGTGAGAGTCAGACACACTGCCAGTGTATTCTGTGTGTGAGAGTCAGACACACTGCCAGTGTATTCTGTGTGAGAGTCAGACACACTGCCAGTGTATTCTGTGTGTGTGAGAGTCAGACACACTGCCAGTGTATTCTGTGTGTGAGAGTCCGACACACTGCCAGTGAACTCTGTGTGTGTGAGAGTCAGACACACTGCCAGTGTACTCTGTGTGTGTGAGAGTCAGACACACTGCCAGTGTATTCTGTGTGTGTGAGAGTCAGACACACTGCCAGTGCACTCTCTGTGTGTGAGAGTCAGACACACTGCCAGTGTATTCTGTGTGTGAGTCAGACACACTGCCAGTGTATTCTGTGTGTGTGAGAGTCAGACACACTGCCAGTGTATTCTGTGTCTGTGAGAGTCAGACACACTGCCAGTGTACTCTGTGTGTGAGAGTCAGACACACTGCCAGTGTACTCTGTGTGTGAGTCAGACACACTGCCAGTGTATTCTGTGTGTGTGAGAGTCAGACACACTGCCAGTGTATTCTGTGTGTGTGAGAGTCAGACACACTGCCAGTGTATTCTGTGTGTGAGAGTCCGACACACTGCCAGTGAACTCTGTGTGTGTGAGAGTCAGACACACTGCCAGTGTACTCTGTGTGTGTGTGAGAGTCAGACACACTGCCAGTGTATTCTGTGTGTGTGTGAGAGTCAGACACACTGCCAGTATATTCTGTGTGTGTGTGAGAGTCAGACACACTGCCAGTGTATTCTGTGTGTGTGAGAGTCAGACACACTGCCAGTGTATTCTGTGTGTGAGAGTCAGACACACTGCCAGTGTATTCTGTGTGTGAGAGTCAGACACACTGCCAGTGTATTCTGTGTGTGTGAGAGTCAGACACACTGCCAGTGTATTCTGTGTGTGAGAGTCCGACACACTGCCAGTGAACTCTGTGTGTGTGAGAGTCAGACACACTGCCAGTGTACTCTGTGTCTGTGAGAGTCAGACACACTGCCAGTGTACTCTGCGTCTGTGGTAGTCAGACACACTGCCAGTGTATTCTGTGTGTGTGAGAGTCAGACACACTGCCAGTGTATTCTGTGTGTGTGAGAGTCAGACACACTGCCAGTGTATTCTGTGTGTGTGAGAGTCAGACACACTGCCAGTGTATTCTGTGTGTGTGAGAGTCAGACACACTGCCAGTGTATTCTGTGTGTGAGAGTCCGACACACTGCCAGTGAACTCTGTGTGTGTGAGAGTCAGACACACTGCCAGTGTACTCTGTGTGTGTGAGAGTCAGACACACTGCCAGTGTACTCTGTGTGTGTGTGAGAGTCAGACACACTGCCAGTGTATTCTGTGTGTGTGTGAGAGTCAGACACACTGCCAGTATATTCTGTGTGTATGTGAGAGTCAGACACACTGCCAGTGTATTCTGTGTGTGTGAGAGTCAGACACACTGCCAGTGTATTCTGTGTGTGAGAGTCAGACACACTGCCAGTGTATTCTGTGTGTGAGAGTCAGACACACTGCCAGTGTATTCTGTGTGTGTGAGAGTCAGACACACTGCCAGTGTATTCTGTGTGTGAGAGTCCGACACACTGCCAGTGAACTCTGTGTGTGTGAGAGTCAGACACACTGCCAGTGTATTCTGTGTGTGTGAGAGTCAGACACACTGCCAGTGTATTCTGTGTGTGAGAGTCCGACACACTGCCAGTGAACTCTGTGTGCGTGAGAGTCAGACACACTGCCAGTGTATTCTGTGTGTGAGTCAGACACACTGCCAGTGTATTCTGTGTGTGTGAGAGTCAGACACACTGCCAGTGTATTCTGTGTCTGTGAGAGTCAGACACACTGCCAGTGTACTCTGTGTGTGAGAGTCAGACACACTGCCAGTGTACTCTGTGTGTGAGTCAGACACACTGCCAGTGTATTCTGTGTGTGTGAGGGTCAGAGACGCTGCCAGTGTATTCTGTGTGTGTGAGAGTCAGACACACTGCCAGTGAACTCTGTGTGTGTGAGAGTCAGACACACTGCCAGTGTACTCTGTGTGTGTGAGTCAGACACACTGCCAGTGTATTCTGTGTGTGTGAGAGTCAGACACACTGCCAGTGTATTCTGTGTCTGTGAGAGTCAGACACACTGCCAGTGAACTCTGTGTGTGTGAGAGTCAGACACACTGCCAGTGTACTCTGTGTGTGTGTGTCAGACACACTGCCAGTGTATTCTGTGTGTGTGAGTCAGACACACTGCCAGTGTACTCTGTGTGTGTGAGAGTCAGACACACTGCCAGTGTACTCTGTGTCTGTGAGAGTCAGACACACTGCCAGTGTACTCTGTGTCTGTGAGAGTCAGACACACTGCCAGTGTATTCTGTGTGTGTGAGAGCAGACACACTGCCAGTGTATTCTGTGTGTGTGAGAGTCAGACACACTGCCAGTGTACTCTGTGTGTGTGAGAGTCAGACACACTGCCAGTGTACTCTGTGTCTGTGAGAGTCAGACACACTGCCAGTGTACTCTGTGTCTGTGAGAGTCAGACACACTGCCAGTGTATTCTGTGTGTGTGAGAGTCAGACACACTGCCAGTGTACTCTGCGTCTGTGGGAGTCAGACACACTGCCAGTGTATTCTGTGTGTGTGAGAGTCAGACACACTGCCAGTGTATTCTGTGTGTGAGAGTCAGACACACTGCCAGTGTATTCTGTGTGTGTGAGAGTCAGACACACTGCCAGTGTATTCTGTGTGTGAGAGTCCGACACACTGCCAGTGAACTCTGTGTGTGTGAGAGTCAGACACACTGCCAGTGTACTCTGTGTGTGTGAGAGTCAGACACACTGCCAGTGTATTCTGTGTGTGTGAGAGTCAGACACACTGCCAGTGCACTCTCTGTGTGTGAGAGTCAGACACACTGCCAGTGTATTCTGTGTGTGAGTCAGACACACTGCCAGTGTATTCTGTGTGTGTGAGAGTCAGACACACTGCCAGTGTATTCTGTGTCTGTGAGAGTCAGACACACTGCCAGTGTACTCTGTGTGTGAGAGTCAGACACACTGCCAGTGTACTCTGTGTGAGTCAGACACACTGCCAGTGTATTCTGTGTGTGTGAGAGTCAGACACACTGCCAGTGTATTCTGTGTGTGTGAGAGTCAGACACACTGCCAGTGTATTCTGTGTGTGAGAGTCCGACACACTGCCAGTGAACTCTGTGTGTGTGAGAGTCAGACACACTGCCAGTGTACTCTGTGTGTGTGTGAGAGTCAGACACACTGCCAGTGTATTCTGTGTGTGTGTGAGAGTCAGACACACTGCCAGTATATTCTGTGTGTGTGTGAGAGTCAGACACACTGCCAGTGTATTCTGTGTGTGTGAGAGTCAGACACACTGCCAGTGTATTCTGTGTGTGAGAGTCAGACACACTGCCAGTGTATTCTGTGTGTGAGAGTCAGACACACTGCCAGTGTATTCTGTGTGTGTGAGAGTCAGACACACTGCCAGTGTATTCTGTGTGTGAGAGTCCAACACACTGCCAGTGAACTCTGTGTGTGTGAGAGTCAGACACACTGCCAGTGTATTCTGTGTGTGTGAGAGTCAGACACACTGCCAGTGTATTCTGTGTGTGAGAGTCCGACACACTGCCAGTGAACTCTGTGTGTGTGAGAGTCAGACACACTGCCAGTGTACTCTGTGTCTGTGAGAGTCAGACACACTGCCAGTGTACTCTGCGTCTGTGGGAGTCAGACACACTGCCAGTGTATTCTGTGTGTGTGAGAGTCAGACACACTGCCAGTGTATTCTGTGTGTGTGAGAGTCAGACACACTGCCAGTGTATTCTGTGTGTGTGAGAGTCAGACACACTGCCAGTGTATTCTGTGTGTGTGAGAGTCAGACACACTGCCAGTGTATTCTGTGTGTGAGAGTCCGACACACTGCCAGTGAACTCTGTGTGTGTGAGAGTCAGACACACTGCCAGTGTACTCTGTGTGTGTGAGAGTCAGACACACTGCCAGTGTATTCTGTGTGTGTGTGAGAGTCAGACACACTGCAAGTATATTCTGTGTGTGTGAGAGTCAGACACACTGCCAGTGTATTCTGTGTGTGAGTCAGACACACTGCCAGTGTATTCTGTGTGTGTGAGAGTCAGACACACTGCCAGTGTATTCTGTGTCTGTGAGAGTCAGACACACTGCCAGTGTACTCTGTGTGTGAGAGTCAGACACACTGCCAGTGTACTCTGTGTGTGAGTCAGACACACTGCCAGTCTATTCTGTGTGTGTGAGAGTCAGACACGCTGCCAGTGTATTCTGTGTGTGTGAGAGTCAGACACACTGCCAGTGAACTCTGTGTGTGTGAGAGTCAGACACACTGCCAGTGTACTCTGTGTGTGTGAGTCAGACACACTGCCAGTGTATTCTGTGTGTGTGAGTCACACACTGCCAGTGTACTCTGTGTGTGTGAGAGTCAGACACACTGCCAGTGTACTCTGTGTCTGTGAGAGTCAGACACACTGCCAGTGTACTCTGTGTCTGTGAGAGTCAGACACACTGCCAGTGTATTCTGTGTGTGTGAGAGTCAGACACACTGCCAGTGTATTCTCTGTGTGTGAGAGTCAGACACACTGCCAGTGTACTCTGTGTCTGTGAGAGTCAGACACACTGCCAGTGTATTCTGTGTGTGTGAGAGTCAGACACACTGCCAGTGTATTGTGTGTGTGTGAGAGTCAGACACACTGCCAGTGTACTCTCTGTGTGTGAGAGTCAGACACACTGCCAGTGTATTCTGTGTGTGAGTCAGACACACTGCCAGTGTATTCTGTGTGTGTGAGAGTCAGACACACTGCCAGTGTATTCTGTGTCTGTGAGAGTCAGACACACTGCCAGTGAACTCTGTGTGTGTGAGAGTCAGACACACTGCCAGTGTACTCTGTGTGTGTGAGTCAGACACACTGCCAGAGTATTCTGTGTGTGTGAGTCAGACACACTGCCAGTGTACTCTGTGTGTGTGAGAGTCAGACACACTGCCAGTGTACTCTGTGTCTGTGCGAGTCAGACACACTGCCAGTGTACTCTGTGTCTGTGAGAGTCAGACACACTGCCAGTGTACTCTGTGTCTGTGAGAGTCAGACACACTGCCAGTGTACTCTGTGTCTGTGAGAGTCAGACACACTGCCAGTGTATTCTGTGTGTGTGAGAGTCAGACACACTGCCAGTGTACTCTGCGTCTGTGGGAGTCAGACACACTGCCAGTGTATTCTGTGTGTGTGAGAGTCAGACACACTGCCAGTGTATTCTGTGTGTGTGAGAGTCAGACACACTGCCAGTGTATTCTGTGTGTGTGAGAGTCAGACACACTGCCAGTGTATTCTGTATGTGTGAGAGTCAGACACACTGCCAGTGTATTCTGTGTGTGAGAGTCCGACACACTGCCAGTGAACTCTGTGTGTGTGAGAGTCAGACACACTGCCAGTGTACTCTGTGTGTGTGAGTCAGACACACTGCCAGTGTACTCTGTGTGTGTGTGAGAGTCAGACACACTGCCAGTGTATTCTGTGTGTGTGTGAGAGTCAGACACACTGCCAGTATATTCTGTGTGTGTGTGAGAGTCAGACACACTGCCAGTGTATTCTGTGTGTGTGAGAGTCAGACACACTGCCAGTGTATTCTGTGTGTGAGAGTCAGACACACTGCCAGTGTATTCTGTGTGTGAGAGTCAGACACACTGCCAGTGTATTCTGTGTGTGTGAGAGTCAGACACACTGCCAGTGTATTCTGTGTGTGAGAGTCCGACACACTGCCAGTGAACTCTGTGTGTGTGAGAGTCAGACACACTGCCAGTGTACTCTGTGTGTGTGAGAGTCAGACACACTGCCAGTGTATTCTGTGTGTGTGATAGTCAGACACACTGCCAGTGCACTCTCTGTGTGTGAGAGTCAGACACACTGCCAGTGTATTCTGTGTGTGAGTCAGACACACTGCCAGTGTATTCTGTGTGTGTGAGAGTCAGACACACTGCCAGTGTATTCTGTGTCTGTGAGAGTCAGACACACTGCCAGTGTACTCTGTGTGTGAGAGTCAGACACACTGCCAGTGTACTCTGTGTGTGAGTCAGACACACTGCCAGTGTATTCTGTGTGTGTGAGAGTCAGACACACTGCCAGTGTATTCTGTGTTTGTGAGAGTCAGACACACTGCCAGTGTATTCTGTGTGTGAGAGTCCGACACACTGCCAGTGAACTCTGTGTGTGTGAGAGTCAGACACACTGCCAGTGTACTCTGTGTGTGTGAGAGTCAGACACACTGCCAGTGTACTCTGTGTGTGTGTGAGAGTCAGACACACTGCCAGTGTATTCTGTGTGTGTGTGAGAGTCAGACACACTGCCAGTATATTCTGTGTGTGTGTGAGAGTCAGACACACTGCCAGTGTATTCTGTGTGTGTGAGAGTCAGACACACTGCCAGTGTATTCTGTTGTGAGAGTCAGACACACTGCCAGTGTATTCTGTGTGTGAGAGTCAGACACACTGCCAGTGTATTCTGTGTGTGTGAGAGTCAGACACACTGCCAGTGTATTCTGTGTGTGAGAGTCCGACACACTGCCAGTGAACTCTGTGTGTGTGAGAGTCAGACACACTGCCAGTGTATTCTGTGTGTGTGAGAGTCAGACACACTGCCAGTGTATTCTGTGTGTGAGAGTCCGACACACTGCCAGTGAACTCTGTGTGTGTGAGAGTCAGACACACTGCCAGTGTACTCTGTGTCTGTGAGAGTCAGACACACTGCCAGTGTACTCTGCGTCTGTGGGAGTCAGACACACTGCCAGTGTATTCTGTGTGTGTGAGAGTCAGACACACTGCCAGTGTATTCTGTGTGTGTGAGAGTCAGACACACTGCCAGTGTATTCTGTGTGTGTGAGAGTCAGACACACTGCCAGTGTATTCTGTGTGTGTGAGAGTCAGACACACTGCCAGTGTATTCTGTGTGTGAGAGTCCGACACACTGCCAGTGAACTCTGTGTGTGTGAGAGTCAGACACACTGCCAGTGTACTCTGTGTGTGTGAGAGTCAGACACACTGCCAGTGTACTCTGTGTGTGTGTGAGAGTCAGACACACTGCCAGTGTATTCTGTGTGTGTGTGAGAGTCAGACACACTGCCAGTATATTCTGTGTGTATGTGAGGGTCAGACACACTGCCAGTGTATTCTGTGTGTGTGAGAGTCAGACACACTGCCAGTGTATTCTGTGTGTGAGAGTCAGACACACTGCCAGTGTATTCTGTGTGTGAGAGTCAGACACACTGCCAGTGTATTCTGTGTGTGTGAGAGTCAGACACACTGCCAGTGTATTCTGTGTGTGAGTCCGACACACTGCCAGTGAACTCTGTGTGTGTGAGAGTCAGACACACTGCCAGTGTATTCTGTGTGTGTGAGAGTCAGACACACTGCCAGTGTATTCTGTGTGTGAGAGTCCGACACACTGCCAGTGAACTCTGTGTGTGTGAGAGTCAGACACACTGACAGTGTACTCTGTGTGTGTGAGTCAGACACACTGCCAGTGTATTCTGTGTGTGTGAGAGTCAGACACACTGCCAGTGTATTCTGTGTCTGTGAGAGTCAGACACACTGCCAGTGAACTCTGTGTGTGTGAGAGTCAGACACACTGCCAGTGTACTCTGTGTGTGTGAGTCAGACACACTGCCAGTGTATTCTGTGTGTGTGAGTCAGACACACTGCCAGTGTACTCTGTGTGTGTGAGAGTCAGACACACTGCCAGTGTACTCTGTGTCTGTGAGAGTCAGACACACTGCCAGTGTACTCTGTGTCTGTGAGAATCAGACACACTGCCAGTGTATTCTGTGTGTGTGAGAGCAGACACACTGCCAGTGTATTCTGTGTGTGTGAGAGTCAGACACACTGCCAGTGTACTCTGTGTGTGTGAGAGTCAGACACACTGCCAGTGTACTCTGTGTCTGTGAGAGTCAGACACACTGCCAGTGTACTCTGTGTCTGTGAGAGTCAGACACACTGCCAGTGTATTCTGTGTGTGTGAGAGTCAGACACACTGCCAGTGTACTCTGCGTCTGTGGGAGTCAGACACACTGCCAGTGTATTCTGTGTGTGTGAGAGTCAGACACACTGCCAGTGTATTCTGTGTGTGTGAGAGTCAGACACACTGCCAGTGTATTCTGTGTGTGTGAGAGTCAGACACACTGCCAGTGTATTCTGTGTGTGTGAGAGTCAGACACACTGCCAGTGTATTCTGTGTGTGAGAGTCCGACACACTGCCAGTGAACTCTGTGTGTGTGAGAGTCAGACACACTGCCAGTGTACTCTGTGTGTGTGAGAGTCAGACACACTGCCAGTGTACTCTGTGTGTGTGTGAGAGTCAGACACACTGCCAGTGTATTCTGTGTGTGTGTGAGAGTCAGACACACTGCCAGTATATTCTGTGTGTGTGTGAGAGTCAGACACACTGCCAGTGTATTCTGTGTGTGTGAGAGTCAGACACACTGCCAGTGTATTCTGTGTGTGAGAGTCAGACACACTGCCTGTGTATTCTGTGTGTGAGAGTCAGACACACTGCCAGTGTATTCTGTGTGTGTGAGAGTCAGACACACTGCCAGTGTATTCTGTGTGTGAGAGTCCGACACACTGCCAGTGAACTCTGTGTGTGTGAGAGTCAGACACACTGCCAGTGTACTCTGTGTGTGTGAGAGTCAGACATACTGCCAGTTTATTCTGTGTGTGTGAGAGTCAGACACACTGCCAGTGTATTCTGTGTGTGAGTCAGACACACTGCCAGTGTATTCTGTGTGTGTGAGAGTCAGACACACTGCCAGTGTATTCTGTGTCTGTGAGAGTCAGACACACTGCCAGTGTACTCTGTGTGTGAGAGTCAGACACACTGCCAGTGTACTCTGTGTGAGTCAGACACACTGCCAGTGTATTCTGTGTGTGTGAGAGTCAGACACACTGCCAGTGTATTCTGTGTGTGTGAGAGTCAGACACACTGCCAGTGTATTCTGTGTGTGAGAGTCCGACACACTGCCAGTGAACTCTGTGTGTGTGAGAGTCAGACACACTGCCAGTGTACTCTGTGTGTGTGTGAGAGTCAGACACACTGCCAGTGTATTCTGTGTGTGTGTGAGAGTCAGACACACTGCCAGTATATTCTGTGTGTGTGTGAGAGTCAGACACACTGCCAGTGTATTCTGTGTGTGTGAGAGTCAGACACACTGCCAGTGTATTCTGTGTGTGAGAGTCAGACACACTGCCAGTGTATTCTGTGTGTGAGAGTCAGACACACTGCCAGTGTATTCTGTGTGTGTGAGAGTCAGACACACTGCCAGTGTACTCTGTGTGTGTGAGAGTCAGACACACTGCCAGTGTATTCTGTGTGTGTGAGAGTCAGACACACTGCCAGTGTATTCTGTGTGTGAGAGTCCGACACACTGCCAGTGAACTCTGTGTGTGTGATAGTCAGACACACTGCCAGTGTACTCTGTGTCTGTGAGAGTCAGACACACTGCCAGTGTACTCTGCGTCTGTGGGAGTCAGACACACTGCCAGTGTATTCTGTGTGTGTGAGAGTCAGACACACTGCCAGTGTATTCTGTGTGTGTGAGAGTCAGACACACTGCCAGTGTATTCTGTGTGTGTGAGAGTCAGACACACTGCCAGTGTATTCTGTGTGTGTGAGAGTCAGACACACTGCCAGTGTATTCTGTGTGTGAGTCCGACACACTGCCAGTGAACTCTGTGTGTGTGAGAGTCAGACACACTGCCAGTGTACTCTGTGTGTGTGAGAGTCAGACACACTGCCAGTGTACTCTGTGTGTGTGTGAGAGTCAGACACACTGCCAGTGTATTCTGTGTGTGTGTGAGAGTCAGACACACTGCCAGTATATTCTGTGTGTATGTGAGAGTCAGACACACTGCCAGTGTATTCTGTGTGTGTGAGAGTCAGACACACTGCCAGTGTATTCTGTGTGTGAGAGTCAGACACACTGCCAGTGTATTCTGTGTGTGAGAGTCAGACACACTGCCAGTGTATTCTGTGTGTGTGAGAGTCAGACACACTGCCAGTGTATTCTGTGTGTGAGAGTCCGACACACTGCCAGTGAACTCTGTGTGTGTGAGAGTCAGACACACTGCCAGTGTATTCTGTGTGTGTGAGAGTCAGACACACTGCCAGTGTATTCTGTGTGTGAGAGTCCGACACACTGCCAGTGAACTCTGTGTGTGTGAGAGTCAGACACACTGCCAGTGTACTCTGTGTGTGTGAGAGTCAGACACACTGCCAGTGTATTCTGTGTGTGTGAGAGTCAGACACACTGCCAGTGTACTCTCTGTGTGTGAGAGTCAGACACACTGCCAGTGTATTCTGTGTGTGAGTCAGACACACTGCCAGTGTATTCTGTGTGTGTGAGAGTCAGACACACTGCCAGTGTATTCTGTGTCTGTGAGAGTCAGACACACTGCCAGTGTACTCTGTGTGTGAGAGTCAGACACACTGCCAGTGTACTCTGTGTGTGAGTCAGACACACTGCCAGTGTATTCTGTGTGTGTGAGGGTCAGAGACGCTGCCAGTGTATTCTGTGTGTGTGAGAGTCAGACACACTCCCAGTGAACTCTGTGTGTGTGAGAGTCAGACACACTGCCAGTGTACTCTGTGTGTGTGAGTCAGACACACTGCCAGTGTATTCTGTGTGTGTGAGAGTCAGACACACTGCCAGTGTATTCTGTGTCTGTGAGAGTCAGACACACTGCCAGTGAACTCTGTGTGTGTGAGAGTCAGACACACTGCCAGTGTACTCTGTGTGTGTGAGTCAGACACACTGCCAGTGTATTCTGTGTGTGTGAGTCAGACACACTGCCAGTGTACTCTGTGTGTGTGAGAGTCAGACACACTGCCAGTGTACTCTGTGTCTGTGAGAGTCAGACACACTGCCAGTGTACTCTGTGTCTGTGAGAGTCAGACACACTGCCAGTGTATTCTGTGTGTGTGAGAGCAGACACACTGCCAGTGTATTCTGTGTGTGTGAGAGTCAGACACACTGCCAGTGTACTCTGTGTGTGTGAGAGTCAGACACACTGCCAGTGTACTCTGTGTCTGTGAGAGTCAGACACACTGCCAGTGTATTCTGTGTGTGTGAGAGTCAGACACACTGCCAGTGTACTCTGCGTCTGTGGGAGTCAGACACACTGCCAGTGTATTCTGTGTGTGTGAGAGTCAGACACACTGCCAGTGTATTCTGTGTGTGTGAGAGTCAGACACACTGCCAGTGTATTCTGTGTGTGTGAGAGTCAGACACACTGCCAGTGAACTCTGTGTGTGTCAGAGTCAGACACACTGCCAGTGTACTCTGTGTGTGTGAGTCAGACACACTGCCCGTGTATTCTGTGTGTGTGAGTCACACACTGCCAGTGTACTCTGTGTGTGTGAGAGTCAGACACACTGTCAGTGTATTCTGTGTCTGTGAGAGTCAGACACACTGCCAGTGTACTCTGTGTGTGTGAGAGTCAGACACACTGCCAGTGTATTCTGTGTGTGTGAGAGTCAGACACACTGCCAGTGAACTCTGTGTGTGTCAGAGTCAGACACACTGCCAGTGTACTCTGTGTGTGTGAGTCAGACACACTGCCCGTGTATTCTGTGTGTGTGAGTCACACACTGCCAGTGTACTCTGTGTGTGTGAGAGTCAGACACACTGCCAGTGTACTCTGTGTCTGTGAGAGTCAGACCAGTGTACTCTGTGTCTGTGAGAGTCAGACACACTGCCAGTGTATTCTGTGTGTGTGAGAGTCAGACACACTGCCAGTGTATTCTGTGTGTGTGAGAGTCAGACACACTGCCAGTGTACTCTGTGTCTGTGAGAGTCAGACACACTGCCAGTGTATTCTGTGTGTGTGAGAGTCAGACACACTGCCAGTGTATTGTGTGTGTGTGAGAGTCAGACACACTGCCAGTGTACTCTCTGTGTGTGAGAGTCAGACACACTGCCAGTGTATTCTGTGTGTGAGTCAGACACACTGCCAGTGTATTCTGTGTGTGTGAGAGTCAGACACACTGCCAGTGTATTCTGTGTCTGTGAGAGTCAGACACACTGCCAGTGAACTCTGTGTGTGTGAGAGTCAGACACACTGCCAGTGTACTCTGTGTGTGTGAGTCAGACACACTGCCAGTGTATTCTGTGTGTGTGAGTCAGACACACTGCCAGTGTACTCTGTGTGTGTGAGAGTCAGACACACTGCCAGTGTATTCTGTGTGTGTGAGAGTCAGACACACTGCCAGTGTATTCTGTGTGTGAGAGTCCGACACACTGCCAGTGAACTCTGTGTGTGTGAGAGTCAGACACACTGCCAGTGTACTCTGTGTGTGTGAGAGTCAGACACACTGCCAGTGTATTCTGTGTGTGTGTGAGAGTCAGACACACTGCCAGTATATTCTGTGTGTATGTGAGAGTCAGACACACTGCCAGTGTATTCTGTGTGTGTGAGAGTCAGACACACTGCCAGTGTATTCTGTGTGTGAGAGTCAGACACACTGCCAGTGTATTCTGTGTGTGAGAGTCAGACACACTGCCAGTGTATTCTGTGTGTGTGAGAGTCAGACACACTGCCAGTGTATTCTGTGTGTGAGAGTCCGACACACTGCCAGTGAACTCTGTGTGTGTGAGAGTCAGACACACTGCCAGTGTATTCTGTGTGTGTGAGAGTCAGACACACTGCCAGTGTATTCTGTGTGTGAGAGTCCGACACACTGCCAGTGAACTCTGTGTGTGTGAGAGTCAGACACACTGCCAGTGTACTCTGTGTGTGTGAGAGTCAGACACACTGCCAGTGTATTCTGTGTGTGTGAGAGTCAGACACACTGCCAGTGTACTCTCTGTGTGTGAGAGTCAGACACACTGCCAGTGTATTCTGTGTGTGAGTCAGACACACTGCCAGTGTATTCTGTGTGTGTGAGAGTCAGACACACTGCCAGTGTATTCTGTGTCTGTGAGAGTCAGACACACTGCCAGTGTACTCTGTGTGTGAGAGTCAGACACACTGCCAGTGTACTCTGTGTGTGAGTCAGACACACTGCCAGTGTATTCTGTGTGTGTGAGGGTCAGAGACGCTGCCAGTGTATTCTGTGTGTGTGAGAGTCAGACACACTCCCAGTGAACTCTGTGTGTGTGAGAGTCAGACACACTGCCAGTGTACTCTGTGTGTGTGAGTCAGACACACTGCCAGTGTATTCTGTGTGTGTGAGAGTCAGACACACTGCCAGTGTATTCTGTGTCTGTGAGAGTCAGACACACTGCCAGTGAACTCTGTGTGTGTGAGAGTCAGACACGCTGCCAGTGTACTCTGTGTGTGTGAGTCAGACACACTGCCAGTGTATTCTGTGTGTGTGAGTCAGACACACTGCCAGTGTACTCTGTGTGTGTGAGAGTCAGACACACTGCCAGTGTACTCTGTGTCTGTGAGAGTCAGACACACTGCCAGTGTACTCTGTGTCTGTGAGAGTCAGACACACTGCCAGTGTATTCTGTGTGTGTGAGAGCAGACACACTGCCAGTGTATTATGTGTGTGTGAGAGTCAGACACACTGCCAGTGTACTCTGTGTGTGTGAGAGTCAGACACACTGCCAGTGTACTCTGTGTCTGTGAGAGTCAGACACACTGCCAGTGTATTCTGTGTGTGTGAGAGTCAGACACACTGCCAGTGTACTCTGCGTCTGTGGGAGTCAGACACACTGCCAGTGTATTCTGTGTGTGTGAGAGTCAGACACACTGCCAGTGTATTCTGTGTGTGTGAGAGTCAGACACACTGCCAGTGTATTCTGTGTGTGTGAGAGTCAGACACACTGCCAGTGTACTCTGTGTGTGTGAGAGTCAGACACACTGCCAGTGTATTCTGTGTGTGTGAGAGTCAGACACACTGCCAGTGTACTCTGTGTGTGTGTGAGAGTCAGACACACTGCCAGTGTATTCTGTGTGTGTGAGAGTCAGACACACTGCCAGTGTATTCTGTGTGTGTGAGTCAGACACACTGCCAGTGAACTCTGTGTGTGTGTGAGTCAGACACACTGCCAGTGTATTCTGTGTGTGTGAGAGTCAGACACACTGCCAGTGTACTCTGTGTCTGTGAGAGTCAGACACACTGCCAGTGTACTCTGTGTCTGTGAGAGTCAGACACACTGCCAGTGAACTCTGTGTCTGTGAGAGTCAGACACACTGCCAGTGTACTCTGTGTGTGTGAGTCAGACACACTGCCAGTGAACTCTGTGTGTGTGAGAGTCAGACACACTGCCAGTGTACTCTGTGTGTGTGAGAGTCAGACACACTGCCAGTGTATTCTGTGTGTGTGAGAGTCAGACACACTGCCAGTGTACTCTGTGTCTGTGAGAGTCAGACACACTGCCAGTGTACTCTCTGTGTGTGAGAGTCAGACACACTGTCAGTGTACTCTGTGTCTGTGAGAGTCAGACACACTGCCAGTGTACTCTGTGTGTGTGAGAGTCAGACACACTGCCAGTGTATTCTGTGTGTGTGAGAGTCAGACACACTGCCAGTGAACTCTGTGTGTGTCAGAGTCAGACACACTGCCAGTGTACTCTGTGTGTGTGAGTCAGACACACTGCCCGTGTATTCTGTGTGTGTGAGTCACACACTGCCAGTGTACTCTGTGTGTGTGAGAGTCAGACACACTGTCAGTGTATTCTGTGTCTGTGAGAGTCAGACACACTGCCAGTGTACTCTGTGTGTGTGAGAGTCAGACACACTGCCAGTGTATTCTGTGTGTGTGAGAGTCAGACACACTGCCAGTGAACTCTGTGTGTGTCAGAGTCAGACACACTGCCAGTGTACTCTGTGTGTGTGAGTCAGACACACTGCCCGTGTATTCTGTGTGTGTGAGTCACACACTGCCAGTGTACTCTGTGTGTGTGAGAGTCAGACACACTGCCAGTGTACTCTGTGTCTGTGAGAGTCAGACCAGTGTACTCTGTGTCTGTGAGAGTCAGACACACTGCCAGTGTATTCTGTGTGTGTGAGAGTCAGACACACTGCCAGTGTATTCTGTGTGTGTGAGAGTCAGACACACTGCCAGTGTACTCTGTGTCTGTGAGAGTCAGACACACTGCCAGTGAACTCTGTGTGTGTGAGAGTCAGACACACTGCCAGTGTACTCTGTGTGTGTGAGTCAGACACACTGCCAGTGTATTCTGTGTGTGTGAGTCAGACACACTGCCAGTGTATTCTGTGTGTGTGAGAGTCAGACACACTGCCAGTGTATTGTGTGTGTGTGAGAGTCAGACACACTGCCAGTGTACTCTCTGTGTGTGAGAGTCAGACACACTGCCAGTGTATTCTGTGTGTGAGTCAGACACACTGCCAGTGTATTCTGTGTGTGTGAGAGTCAGACACACTGCCAGTGTATTCTGTGTCTGTGAGAGTCAGACACACTGCCAGTGAACTCTGTGTGTGTGAGAGTCAGACACACTGCCAGTGTACTCTGTGTGTGTGAGTCAGACACACTGCCAGTGTATTCTGTGTGTGTGAGTCAGACACACTGCCAGTGTACTCTGTGTGTGTGAGAGTCAGACACACTGCCAGTGTACTCTGTGTCTGTGAGAGTCAGACACACTGCCAGTGTACTCTGTGTCTGTGAGAGTCAGACACACTGCCAGTGTATTCTGTGTGTGTGAGAGCAGACACACTGCCAGTGTATTCTGTGTGTGTGAGAGTCAGACACACTGCCAGTGTACTCTGTGTGTGTGAGAGTCAGACACACTGCCAGTGTACTCTGTGTCTGTGGCAGTCAGACACACTGCCAGTGTATTCTGTGTGTGTGAGAGTCAGACACACTGCCAGTGTATTCTGTGTGTGTGCGAGTCAGACACACTGCCAGTGTATTCTGTGTGTGAGAGTCAGACACACTGCCAGTGTATTCTGTGTGTGTGAGAGTCAGACACACTGCCAGTGTATTCTGTGTGTGAGAGTCCGACACACTGCCAGTGAACTCTGTGTGTGTGAGAGTCAGACACACTGCCAGTGTATTCTGTGTGTGTGAGAGTCAGACACACTGCCAGTGTATTCTGTGTGTGAGAGTCCGACACACTGCCAGTGAACTCTGTGTGTGTGAGAGTCAGACACACTGCCAGTGTACTCTGTGTGTGTGAGAGTCAGACACACTGCCAGTGTATTCTGTGTGTGTGAGAGTCAGACACACTGCCAGTGTACTCTCTGTGTGTGAGAGTCAGACACACTGCCAGTGTATTCTGTGTGTGAGTCAGACACACTGCCAGTGTATTCTGTGTGTGTGAGAGTCAGACACACTGCCAGTGTATTCTGTGTCTGTGAGAGTCAGACACACTGCCAGTGTACTCTGTATATGAGAGTCAGAC
>NW_028226151.1:27500-69374 GCF_052327205.1 Somniosus microcephalus | reverse complement strand
TGTGTGAGTGTGTGTGAGTGTGTGTGTGTCTGAGTGAGGGTGTGTGAGTGTGTGTGTGTGTGTGAGTGAGGGTGTTTGTGTGTCAGGGTGTGTGTGTATGTGTGTGAGTGTGTGTGTGTGTGAGTGTGTGTGAGTGTGTGTGTGAGTGTGTGTCTGTGTGTGTGTGCATGTATGTGTGAGTGTGCTTGTGTGTGTGAGTGTTTGTGAGTGAGTATGTGTGTGTGTGTTTGTGCATGTGTGTGTGTGAGTGAGGGTGTGTGATTGTGTGTGTGTGTGTGTGTGAGTGTGTGTGTGTGACAGGGTGGATGAGTGTGAGGGTGTGTGTGAGTGTGTGAGAGTGTGTGTGTGTGTGTGTGAGTGTGTGTGAGTGTGTGTGAGTGAGTGTGTGTGAGTGTGTGTGTGTGTGTATGTGTGAGTGTGAGTGTGGGTGAGTGTGTGTGTGTATGTGTGTGTGTGAATGTGTGTGAGTGTGTGTGTGTGAGTGTGTGTGAGTGTGTGAGTGTGTGTGTGTATGTGTGAGTGTGAGTGTGTGAGTGTGTGGGTGTGTGTTTGTGTGTGTGTGTGTGTGAATGATTGAGAGAGTGAGTGTGGGTGTGAGTGAGTATGTGTGAGTGTGTGTGTGTGTGAGTGTGTGTCTGTGTGTGTGAGTGTGAGTGTGTATGAGTGTGTGTGTGTGTGTGTGAGTGTGAGTGTGTGTTTGTGTGAGTGTGTGTGTGTGAGTGTGTTGGAGTGTGTGTGAGTTTGTATGTGAGTGTGAGTGTGTGTGTGTGAGTGTCTATGAGTGTGTATGTGAGTCTGTCTGAGAGTGTGTGTGTGAGTGTGTGTGTCTGTGTGTATGTGTGAGTGTGTGTGCGTGTGTGTGGGAGTGTGTGTGTTTGTGTGAGGGTGTACGTGTGTGAGTGTGTGTGAGTGTGTCTGTGTGTGCGTGAGTGTGTGTGAGAGTGTGTGTGAGTGTGTGTGAGTGTGTCTGTGTGTGTGTGTGTGAGCATGTGTGTGTACGTGTGAGTGTGAGTGTGTGTGAGTCTGTGGGTGTGTGTGTGTGTGTGAGAGAGAGAGTGTCAGTGTGGGTGTCTGTAAGGGTGTGCGTGTGTGAGGGTGTGTGTGTATGAGTGTGTGTGTATATGTGTGTGAGTGTGTGTGAGTGTGTGTGTGCCTGTGAGTGTGTGTGAATGTGGGTGTGAGTGTGTGTATGTGTGAGTGTGTGTGTGTGTCCGTTTGCATGTGTGTATGTGTGAGTGTGTGTGTGTGTGAGTGTGTGAGTGTGTGTGTGTGTGTGTGAGTGTGTGAGTGTGTGTGTGTGTGTGTGAGTGTATGTGTGAGTGTGTGAGTGTGTGATTGTGTGTGTGTGTGTGTGAGGGTGTGTGTGTGTGTGTGTGAGTATGAGTGTGTGTGTGTGTGAGTGTCTGTGAGTGTGTATGAGTGTGTGAGTGTGTCTGAGTGTGTGTGTGTGTCTGTGTGTATGTGTGTGTGAGTGTGTGTGCGTGTGTGTGAGTGTGTGTGTGAGGGTGTGAGTGTGTGTGTGTGTGTGAGGGTGTGTGTGAATGTGTGGGTACGTGTGTGTGTGAGTGTGTGTGTATGTGTGTGCAAGTGTGTGTGTGTGAGTGTGTGTGAGTGTGTGTGTGAGTGTGTGTGTGTGTGTGTGTAAGTGTGTGTATGTGTGAGTGTGTGTGTGCGTGTGAGTGTGTTGGAGTGTGTGCGAGTGTGTATGCGTGTGTGAGTGTGTGTTTGTGTGAGTGTGTGTGTGTGTGTGAGTGTGTTGGAGTGTGTGTGAGTGTGTATGCATGTGTGAGTGTGTGTTTGTGTGTGTGAGTGTGAGGGTGTGTGTGTGTGTGTCTGTGAGTGTGTATGTGTGTGTCTGAGTGCGTGTGTGTGAGTGTGTGTGTCTGTGTGTATGTGTGTGTGCGTGTGTGTGTGTGTGCGAGTGTGTTGGAGTGTGTGTGTGAGTGTGTCTGTGTGTGTGTGAGGGTGTGTGTGTATGTGAATGTGTGTGTGAGGGTGTGTGTGTGTGTGTGTGTGAGTGTGAGTGTGTGTGAGTGTATGTGTGTGGCAGGGTGGATGAGTGTGAGAGTGTGTGTGAGTGTGTGTGTGTGAGTGTGTGTGAGTGTGTGTGAGTGAGTGTTTGTGAGTGTGTGTGTGTGAGCGATTGAGAGAGTGAGTGTGGGTGTGAGTGAGTATGTGTGAGTGTGTGTGTGAGTGTGTGTTTGTTTGTGTGAGTGTGAGTGTGTGTGTGAGTGCGTGTGTGAGTGTGAGTGTGTGTTTGTGTGAGTGTGTATGGGTGTGAGTGTGTTGGAGTGTGTGTGAGTTTGTATGTGAGTGTGAGTGTGTGTGTGTGAGTGTCTATGAGTGTGTATGTGAGTCTGTCTGAGAGTGTGTGTGTGAGTGTGTGTGTCTGTGTGTATGTGTGAGTGTGTGTGTATGTGTGTGTGAGTGTGTGTGTGTGTGTTTGCGTGTGTGAGGGCGTGTGTGTGAATGTGTGTGTGTGTGGGTGTGTGAGTGTGTGTGAGTGTGTGTGTGTGTGAAGCTGTGTGAGACTATGGTTGTGTGTGTGTGAGACTATGTGGGTGTGTGTGTGAGTGTGTGTGAGTGTGTGTGTGTGTGTGTGTCTGGGTGAGTGTGTGTGTGAGTGTGCATGTGTGTGTGTGAGTGCATGCATGTGCGTGTGTGTGCGTGTGTGTGTGTGTTTGTCTGTGAGTGTGCGTGTGCGTGTGTGTCTGTGTGTGAGGGTGTGTGAGTGTGTGTGAGTGTGTGTGTGTGTGTGTGAGTGTGCGTGTGTGTGTGAGTGTGTTTGAGTGTGCGTGTGTGTGAGTGTGTGTGTGAGTGTGTTTGAGTGTGTGTGTGTGTGTGTGAGTGTGTGTGTCTGTGTGTTTGTGTGTGTGAGGGTGTGTGTGTGAATGTGTGTGTGTTTGAACGTGTGAGTGTGTGTTCGTGTGTGTGTGTGTGTGAGTGTGTGTGAGTGTGTGTGTGTCTGAGTGAGGGTGTGTGAGTGTGTGTGTGTGTGTGAGTGAGGGTGTTTGTGTGTCAGGGTGTGTGTGTATGTGTGTGAGTGTGTGTGTGTGTGAGTGTGTGTGAGTGTGTGAGGGTGTGTGTGTGAGAGTGTGTGTGAGTGTTTGTGTGAGGTGTTTGTGTGTGAGTGTGTGTGTGAGTGGGTGTGAGTGTGTGTGTGTGTGAGAGTGTGTGTGAAAATATGTGTGAGTGTGTGTGTGTGAGTGTGTGTGAGAGTGTGTGAGAGTGTGTGTGAGTGTATGTGTGTGAATGTATGTGTGTGTGAGCGTGTGAGTGTGTGTGTGTTTGTGAGTGTGTGTGTGTGTGAGTGTGTCTGTGTGTTTGTGTGTGTGAGGGTGTGTGTGTGAATGTGTGTGTGTTTGAACGTGTGAGTGTGTGTTCGTGTGTGAGTGTGTGTGTGTGTGTGAGGGAATGTGTGTGTGTGAGGGTGTGAGTGTGTGTGTGTGAGTGTGTGTGTGTGTGTGTGTGAGTGTGTGTGAGTGTGTGTGTGTCTGAGTGAGGGTGTGTGAGTGTGTGTGTGTGTGTGAGTGAGGGTGTTTGTGTGTCAGGGTGTGTGTGTATGTGTGTGAGTGTGTGTGTGTGTGAGTGTGTGTGAGTGTGTGTGTGAGTGTGTGTCTGTGTGTGTGTGCATGTATGTGTGAGTGTGCTTGTGTGTGTGAGTGTTTGTGAGTGAGTATGTGTGTGTGTGTTTGTGCATGTGTGTGTGTGAGTGAGGGTGTGTGATTGTGTGTGTGTGTGTGTGTGAGTGTGTGTGTGTGACAGGGTGGATGAGTGTGAGGGTGTGTGTGAGTGTGTGAGAGTGTGTGTGTGTGTGTGTGAGTGTGTGTGAGTGTGTGTGAGTGAGTGTGTGTGAGTGTGTGTGTGTGTGTATGTGTGAGTGTGAGTGTGGGTGAGTGTGTGTGTGTATGTGTGTGTGTGAATGTGTGTGAGTGTGTGTGTGTGAGTGTGTGTGAGTGTGTGAGTGTGTGTGTGTATGTGTGAGTGTGAGTGTGTGAGTGTGTGGGTGTGTGTTTGTGTGTGTGTGTGTGTGAATGATTGAGAGAGTGAGTGTGGGTGTGAGTGAGTATGTGTGAGTGTGTGTGTGTGTGAGTGTGTGTCTGTGTGTGTGAGTGTGAGTGTGTATGAGTGTGTGTGTGTGTGTGTGAGTGTGAGTGTGTGTTTGTGTGAGTGTGTGTGTGTGAGTGTGTTGGAGTGTGTGTGAGTTTGTATGTGAGTGTGAGTGTGTGTGTGTGAGTGTCTATGAGTGTGTATGTGAGTCTGTCTGAGAGTGTGTGTGTGAGTGTGTGTGTCTGTGTGTATGTGTGAGTGTGTGTGCGTGTGTGTGGGAGTGTGTGTGTTTGTGTGAGGGTGTACGTGTGTGAGTGTGTGTGAGTGTGTCTGTGTGTGCGTGAGTGTGTGTGAGAGTGTGTGTGAGTGTGTGTGAGTGTGTCTGTGTGTGTGTGTGTGAGCATGTGTGTGTACGTGTGAGTGTGAGTGTGTGTGAGTCTGTGGGTGTGTGTGTGTGTGTGAGAGAGAGAGTGTCAGTGTGGGTGTCTGTAAGGGTGTGCGTGTGTGAGGGTGTGTGTGTATGAGTGTGTGTGTATATGTGTGTGAGTGTGTGTGAGTGTGTGTGTGCCTGTGAGTGTGTGTGAATGTGGGTGTGAGTGTGTGTATGTGTGAGTGTGTGTGTGTGTCCGTTTGCATGTGTGTATGTGTGAGTGTGTGTGTGTGTGAGTGTGTGAGTGTGTGTGTGTGTGTGTGAGTGTGTGAGTGTGTGTGTGTGTGTGTGAGTGTATGTGTGAGTGTGTGAGTGTGTGATTGTGTGTGTGTGTGTGTGAGGGTGTGTGTGTGTGTGTGTGAGTATGAGTGTGTGTGTGTGTGAGTGTCTGTGAGTGTGTATGAGTGTGTGAGTGTGTCTGAGTGTGTGTGTGTGTCTGTGTGTATGTGTGTGTGAGTGTGTGTGCGTGTGTGTGAGTGTGTGTGTGAGGGTGTGAGTGTGTGTGTGTGTGTGAGGGTGTGTGTGAATGTGTGGGTACGTGTGTGTGTGAGTGTGTGTGTATGTGTGTGCAAGTGTGTGTGTGTGAGTGTGTGTGAGTGTGTGTGTGAGTGTGTGTGTGTGTGTGTGTAAGTGTGTGTATGTGTGAGTGTGTGTGTGCGTGTGAGTGTGTTGGAGTGTGTGCGAGTGTGTATGCGTGTGTGAGTGTGTGTTTGTGTGAGTGTGTGTGTGTGTGTGAGTGTGTTGGAGTGTGTGTGAGTGTGTATGCATGTGTGAGTGTGTGTTTGTGTGTGTGAGTGTGAGGGTGTGTGTGTGTGTGTCTGTGAGTGTGTATGTGTGTGTCTGAGTGCGTGTGTGTGAGTGTGTGTGTCTGTGTGTATGTGTGTGTGCGTGTGTGTGTGTGTGCGAGTGTGTTGGAGTGTGTGTGTGAGTGTGTCTGTGTGTGTGTGAGGGTGTGTGTGTATGTGAATGTGTGTGTGAGGGTGTGTGTGTGTGTGTGTGTGAGTGTGAGTGTGTGTGAGTGTATGTGTGTGGCAGGGTGGATGAGTGTGAGAGTGTGTGTGAGTGTGTGTGTGTGAGTGTGTGTGAGTGTGTGTGAGTGAGTGTTTGTGAGTGTGTGTGTGTGAGCGATTGAGAGAGTGAGTGTGGGTGTGAGTGAGTATGTGTGAGTGTGTGTGTGAGTGTGTGTTTGTTTGTGTGAGTGTGAGTGTGTGTGTGAGTGCGTGTGTGAGTGTGAGTGTGTGTTTGTGTGAGTGTGTATGGGTGTGAGTGTGTTGGAGTGTGTGTGAGTTTGTATGTGAGTGTGAGTGTGTGTGTGTGAGTGTCTATGAGTGTGTATGTGAGTCTGTCTGAGAGTGTGTGTGTGAGTGTGTGTGTCTGTGTGTATGTGTGAGTGTGTGTGTATGTGTGTGTGAGTGTGTGTGTGTGTGTTTGCGTGTGTGAGGGCGTGTGTGTGAATGTGTGTGTGTGTGGGTGTGTGAGTGTGTGTGAGTGTGTGTGTGTGTGAAGCTGTGTGAGACTATGGTTGTGTGTGTGTGAGACTATGTGGGTGTGTGTGTGAGTGTGTGTGAGTGTGTGTGTGTGTGTGTGTCTGGGTGAGTGTGTGTGTGAGTGTGCATGTGTGTGTGTGAGTGCATGCATGTGCGTGTGTGTGCGTGTGTGTGTGTGTTTGTCTGTGAGTGTGCGTGTGCGTGTGTGTCTGTGTGTGAGGGTGTGTGAGTGTGTGTGAGTGTGTGTGTGTGTGTGTGAGTGTGCGTGTGTGTGTGAGTGTGTTTGAGTGTGCGTGTGTGTGAGTGTGTGTGTGAGTGTGTTTGAGTGTGTGTGTGTGTGTGTGAGTGTGTGTGTCTGTGTGTTTGTGTGTGTGAGGGTGTGTGTGTGAATGTGTGTGTGTTTGAACGTGTGAGTGTGTGTTCGTGTGTGTGTGTGTGTGAGTGTGTGTGAGTGTGTGTGTGTCTGAGTGAGGGTGTGTGAGTGTGTGTGTGTGTGTGAGTGAGGGTGTTTGTGTGTCAGGGTGTGTGTGTATGTGTGTGAGTGTGTGTGTGTGTGAGTGTGTGTGAGTGTGTGAGGGTGTGTGTGTGAGAGTGTGTGTGAGTGTTTGTGTGAGGTGTTTGTGTGTGAGTGTGTGTGTGAGTGGGTGTGAGTGTGTGTGTGTGTGAGAGTGTGTGTGAAAATATGTGTGAGTGTGTGTGTGTGAGTGTGTGTGAGAGTGTGTGAGAGTGTGTGTGAGTGTATGTGTGTGAATGTATGTGTGTGTGAGCGTGTGAGTGTGTGTGTGTTTGTGAGTGTGTGTGTGTGTGAGTGTGTCTGTGTGTTTGTGTGTGTGAGGGTGTGTGTGTGAATGTGTGTGTGTTTGAACGTGTGAGTGTGTGTTCGTGTGTGAGTGTGTGTGTGTGTGTGAGGGAATGTGTGTGTGTGAGGGTGTGAGTGTGTGTGTGTGAGTGTGTGTGTGTGTGTGTGTGAGTGTGTGTGAGTGTGTGTGTGTCTGAGTGAGGGTGTGTGAGTGTGTGTGTGTGTGTGAGTGAGGGTGTTTGTGTGTCAGGGTGTGTGTGTATGTGTGTGAGTGTGTGTGTGTGTGAGTGTGTGTGAGTGTTTGTGTGAGGTGTTTGTGTGTGAGTGTGTGTGTGAGTGGGTGTGAGTGTGTGTGTGTGTGAGAGTGTGTGTGAAAATATGTGTGAGTGTGTGTGTGTGAGTGTGTGTGAGAGTGTGTGAGAGTGTGTGTGAGTGTATGTGTGTGAATGTGTGTGTGTGTGAGCGTGTGAGTGTGTGTGTGTGAGTGTGTATGTGTGTGTGAGGGAATTTGTGTGTGTGAGGGTGTGAGTGTGTGTGTGTGTGAGTGTGTGTGTGATGTGTGTGTGAGTGTGTGTGAGTCTGAGTGAGGGTGTGTGCCTGTGTGAGTGAGGGTGTTTGTGTGTCAGGGTGTGTATGTATGAGTGTGAGTGTGTGTGTGAGTGTGTGTGAGTGTGTGAGGGTGTGTGTCTGAGAGTGTGTGTGAGTGTGTGTGTGAGGTGTTTGTGTGTGTGTGTGTGTGAGAGTGTGTGAGTGTGTGTGTGTGAGTGTGTGTGTGAGAGTCTGTGTGAGTGCGTGTGTGAAAATGTGTGTGAGTGTGTGTGTGTGTGTGTGTGAGAGTGTGTGAGAGTGTGTGTGAGTGTGTGTGAGTGTGTGTGTGAGTGTGCATGTGTGAGTGTGCATGTGCATGTGTGTGGCTGCATGTGAGTGTGCATGCATTTGTGTGAGTGTGTGTGTGTGAGTGTGTGTGAGGGTGTGTGTGTGTGAGTGTGCGCATGTGAGTATGCATGTGAGAGTGCATGTGCAAGTGTGTGTGTGTGTGTGTGTGTGTGAGTGCGTGTGTGTGCATGTATGTGTGAGTGTGCTTGTGTGTGTGTGAGTGTGTGTGTGTGTGAGTGTGTGAGTGTGTGTGTTTGAGTGTGTGTGTGAGTATGTGTGAGTGTGTGTGTGAGTGTGTGTGAGTGTGTGTGTGTGTGAGTGTGTGTGTGTGAGTGTGTTTGAGTGTGTGTGTGAGTGTGTGTGAGTGTGTGTGTGTGAGTGTGTGTGTGTGAGTGTGTGTGAACGTGTGAGTGTGTGTGTGAGTGTGTGTCTGTGTGTGTGTGCATGTATGTGTGAGTGTGCTTGTGTGTGTGTGAGTGTGTGTGTGTGTGAGTGTGTGAGTGTGTGTGTTTGAGAGTGTGTGTGAGTGTGTGTGAGTGTGTGTGTGAGTGTGTGTGAGTGTGTGTGTGTGTGAGTGTGTGTGTGTGAGTGTATTTGAGTGTGTGTGTGAGTGTGTGTGTGTGAGTGTGTGTGTGTGAGTGTGTGTGAGTGTGTGTATGTGTCAGTGTGAGTGTGTGTCAGTGTGTGTGTGAGTGTGTGTCTGTGTGTGTGTGCATGTATGTGTGAGTGTGCTTGTGTGTGTGAGTGTTTGTGAGTGTGTATGTGTGTGTGTGTTTGTGCATGTGTGAGTGTGAGTGAGGGTGTGTGATTGTGTGTGTGTGTGTGTGAGTGTGTGTGTGTGACAGGGTGGATGAGTGTGAGGGTGTGTGTGTGTGTGTGAGAGTGTGTGTGTGTGTGTGTGAGTGTGTGTGAGTGTGTGTGAGTGAGTGTGTGTGAGTGTGTGTGTGTGTGTATGTGTGAGTGTGAGTGTGGGTGAGTGTGTGTGTGTATGTGTGTGTGTGAATGTGTGTGAGTGTGTGTGTGTGTGAAGCTGTGTGAGACTATGGTTGTGTGTGTGTGAGACTATGTGGGTGTGTGTGTGAGTGTGTGTGAGTGTGTGTGTGTGTGTGTGTCTGGGTGAGTGTGTGTGTGAGTGTGCATGTGTGTGTGTGAGTGCATGCATGTGCGTGTGTGTGCGTGTGTGTGTGTGTTTGTCTGTGAGTGTGCGTGTGCGTGTGTGTCTGTGTGTGAGGGTGTGTGAGTGTGTGTGAGTGTGTGTGTGTGTGTGTGAGTGTGCGTGTGTGTGTGAGTGTGTTTGAGTGTGCGTGTGTGTGAGTGTGTGTGTGAGTGTGTTTGAGTGTGTGTGTGTGTGTGTGAGTGTGTGTGTCTGTGTGTTTGTGTGTGTGAGGGTGTGTGTGTGAATGTGTGTGTGTTTGAACGTGTGAGTGTGTGTTCGTGTGTGTGTGTGTGTGAGTGTGTGTGAGTGTGTGTGTGTCTGAGTGAGGGTGTGTGAGTGTGTGTGTGTGTGTGAGTGAGGGTGTTTGTGTGTCAGGGTGTGTGTGTATGTGTGTGAGTGTGTGTGTGTGTGAGTGTGTGTGAGTGTGTGAGGGTGTGTGTGTGAGAGTGTGTGTGAGTGTTTGTGTGAGGTGTTTGTGTGTGAGTGTGTGTGTGAGTGGGTGTGAGTGTGTGTGTGTGTGAGAGTGTGTGTGAAAATATGTGTGAGTGTGTGTGTGTGAGTGTGTGTGAGAGTGTGTGAGAGTGTGTGTGAGTGTATGTGTGTGAATGTATGTGTGTGTGAGCGTGTGAGTGTGTGTGTGTGTTTGTGAGTGTGTGTGTGTGTGAGTGTGTCTGTGTGTTTGTGTGTGTGAGGGTGTGTGTGTGAATGTGTGTGTGTTTGAACGTGTGAGTGTGTGTTCGTGTGTGAGTGTGTGTGTGTGTGTGAGGGAATGTGTGTGTGTGAGGGTGTGAGTGTGTGTGTGTGAGTGTGTGTGTGTGTGTGTGTGAGTGTGTGTGAGTGTGTGTGTGTCTGAGTGAGGGTGTGTGAGTGTGTGTGTGTGTGTGAGTGAGGGTGTTTGTGTGTCAGGGTGTGTGTGTATGTGTGTGAGTGTGTGTGTGTGTGAGTGTGTGTGAGTGTTTGTGTGAGGTGTTTGTGTGTGAGTGTGTGTGTGAGTGGGTGTGAGTGTGTGTGTGTGTGAGAGTGTGTGTGAAAATATGTGTGAGTGTGTGTGTGTGAGTGTGTGTGAGAGTGTGTGAGAGTGTGTGTGAGTGTATGTGTGTGTGAGAGTGTGTGTGAAAATATGTGTGAGTGTGTGTGTGTGAGTGTGTGTGAGAGTGTGTGAGAGTGTGTGTGAGTGTATGTGTGTGAATGTGTGTGTGTGTGAGTGTGTATGTGTGTGTGAGGGAATTTGTGTGTGTGAGGGTGTGAGTGTGTGTGTGTGTGAGTGTGTGTGTGATGTGTGTGTGAGTGTGTGTGAGTCTGAGTGAGGGTGTGTGCCTGTGTGAGTGAGGGTGTTTGTGTGTCAGGGTGTGTATGTATGAGTGTGAGTGTGTGTGTGAGTGTGTGTGAGTGTGTGAGGGTGTGTGTCTGAGAGTGTGTGTGAGTGTGTGTGTGAGGTGTTTGTGTGTGTGTGTGTGTGAGAGTGTGTGAGTGTGTGTGTGTGAGTGTGTGTGTGAGAGTCTGTGTGAGTGCGTGTGTGAAAATGTGTGTGAGTGTGTGTGTGTGTGTGTGTGAGAGTGTGTGAGAGTGTGTGTGAGTGTGTGTGAGTGTGTGTGTGAGTGTGCATGTGTGAGTGTGCATGTGCATGTGTGTGGCTGCATGTGAGTGTGCATGCATTTGTGTGAGTGTGTGTGTGTGAGTGTGTGTGAGGGTGTGTGTGTGTGAGTGTGCGCATGTGAGTGTGCATGTGAGAGTGCATGTGCAAGTGTGTGTGTGTGTGTGTGTGTGTGAGTGCGTGTGTGTGCATGTATGTGTGAGTGTGCTTGTGTGTGTGTGAGTGTGTGTGTGTGTGAGTGTGTGAGTGTGTGTGTTTGAGTGTGTGTGTGAGTATGTGTGAGTGTGTGTGTGAGTGTGTGTGAGTGTGTGTGTGTGTGAGTGTGTGTGTGTGAGTGTGTTTGAGTGTGTGTGTGAGTGTGTGTGAGTGTGTGTGTGTGAGTGTGTGTGTGTGAGTGTGTGTGAACGTGTGAGTGTGTGTGTGAGTGTGTGTCTGTGTGTGTGTGCATGTATGTGTGAGTGTGCTTGTGTGTGTGTGAGTGTGTGTGTGTGTGAGTGTGTGAGTGTGTGTGTTTGAGAGTGTGTGTGAGTGTGTGTGAGTGTGTGTGTGAGTGTGTGTGAGTGTGTGTGTGTGTGAGTGTGTGTGTGTGAGTGTATTTGAGTGTGTGTGTGAGTGTGTGTGTGTGAGTGTGTGTGAGTGTGTGTATGTGTCAGTGTGAGTGTGTGTCAGTGTGTGTGTGAGTGTGTGTCTGTGTGTGTGTGCATGTATGTGTGAGTGTGCTTGTGTGTGTGAGTGTTTGTGAGTGTGTATGTGTGTGTGTGTTTGTGCATGTGTGAGTGTGAGTGAGGGTGTGTGATTGTGTGTGTGTGTGTGTGAGTGTGTGTGTGTGACAGGGTGGATGAGTGTGAGGGTGTGTGTGTGTGTGTGAGAGTGTGTGTGTGTGTGTGTGAGTGTGTGTGAGTGTGTGTGAGTGAGTGTGTGTGAGTGTGTGTGTGTGTGTATGTGTGAGTGTGAGTGTGGGTGAGTGTGTGTGTGTATGTGTGTGTGTGAATGTGTGTGAGTGTGTGTGTGTGAGTGTGTGTGAGTGTGTGAGTGTGTGTGTGTATGTGTGAGTGTGAGTGTGTGTGAGTGTGTGGGTGTGTGTTTGTGTGTGTGTGTGTGTGTGAATGATTGAGAGAGTGAGTGTGGGTGTGAGTGAGTATGTGTGAGTGTCTATGAGTGTGTATGTGAGTCTGTCTGAGAGTGTGTGTGTGAGTGTGTGTGTCTGTGTGTATGTGTGAGTGTGTGTGTATGTGTGTGTGAGTGTGTGTGTGTGTGTGTGTGTTTGCGTGTGTGAGGGCGTGTGTGTGAATGTGTGTGTGTGTGGGTGTGTGAGTGTGTGTGAGTGTGTGTGTGTGTGAAGCTGTGTGAGACTATGTGTGTGTGTGTGTGAGACTATGTGGGTGTGTGTGTGAGTGTGTGTGTGTGTGTGTGTGTCTGGGTGAGTGTGTGTGTGAGTGCGCATGTGTGTGTGTGAGTGCATGCATGTGCGTGTGTGTGCGTGTGTGTGTGTGTTTGTCTGTGAGTGTGCGTGTGCGTGTGTGTCTGTGTGTGAGGGTGTGTGAGTGTGTGTGAGTGTGTGTGTGTGTGTGTGAGTGTGCGTGTGTGTGAGTGGGTGTGAGTGTGTGTTTGTGTGAGTGTGTGTGTGAGTGTGTTTGAGTGTGTGTGTGTGTGTGTGTGAGTGTGTGTGTCTGTGTGTTTGTGTGTGTGAGGGTGTGTGCGTGAATGTATGTGTGTGTGAGTGTGTGAGTGTGTGTGTGTGTTTGTGAGTGTGTGTGTGTGTGAGTGTGTCTGTGTGTTTGTGTGTGGGAGGGTGTGTGTGTGAATGTGTGTGTGTTTGAACGTGTGAGTGTGTGTTCGTGTGTGAGTGTGTGTGTGTGTGTGTGAGGGAATGTGTGTGTGTGAGGGTGTGAGTGTGTGTGTGTGAGTGTGTGTGTGTGTGTGTGAGTGTGTGTGAGTGTGTGTGTGTCTGAGTGAGGGTGTGTGAGTGTGTGTGTGTGTGTGAGTGAGGGTGTTTGTGTGTCAGGGTGTGTGTGTATGTGTGTGAGTGTGTGTGTGTGTGAGTGTGTGTGAGTGTGTGAGGGTGTGTGTGTGAGAGTGTGTGTGAGTGTTTGTGTGAGGTGTTTGTGTGTGAGTGTGTGTGTGAGTGGGTGTGAGTGTGTGTGTGTGTGAGAGTGTGTGTGAAAATATGTGTGAGTGTGTGTGTGTGAGTGTGTGTGAGAGTGTGTGAGAGTGTGTGTGAGTGTATGTGTGTGAGTGTGTGTGTGTGTGAGTGTGTGTGTGATGTGTGTGTGAGTGTGTGTGAGTCTGAGTGAGGGTGTGTGCCTGTGTGAGTGAGGGTGTTTGTGTGTCAGGGTGTGTATGTATGAGTGTGAGTGTGTGTGTGAGTGTGTGTGAGTGTGTGAGGGTGTGTGTGTGAGACTGTGTGTGAGTGTGTGTGTGAGGTGTTTGTGTGTGTGTGTGTGTGAGAGTGTGTGAGTGTGTGTGTGTGAGTGTGTGTGTGAGAGTCTGTGTGAGTGCGTGTGTGAAAATGTGTGTGAGTGTGTGTGTGTGTGTGTGAGAGTGTGTGAGAGTGTGTGTGAGTGTGTGTGAGTGTGTGTGTGAGTGTGCATGTGTGAGTGTGCATGTGCATGTGTGTGGCTGCATGTGAGTGTGCATGCATTTGTGTGAGTGTGCGTGTGTGAGTGTGTGTGAGGGTGTGTGTGTGTGAGTGTGCGCATGTGAGTGTGCTTGTGAGAGTGCATGTGCAAGTGTGTGTGTGTGTGTGTGTGTGTGTGAGTGCGTGTGTGTGCATGTATGTGTGAGTGTGCTTGTGTGTGTGTATGAGTGTGTGTGTGAGTGTGTGAGTGTGTGTGTGAGAGTGTGTGAGTGTGTGTGTGTGAGTGTGTGTGAGTGTCTGTGTGAGTGTCTGTTTGAAAATGTGTGTGAGTGTGTGTGTGTGTGAGAGTGTGTGAGAGTGTGTGTGTGTGTGTGAGTGTGTGTGTGAGTGTGCATGTGTGAGTGTGCGTGTGCATGTGTGTGGCTGCATGTGAGTGTGCATGCATTTGTGTGAGTGTGTGTGTGTGAGTGTGTGTGAGTGTGTGTGTGTGAGTGTGCGTGTGTGAGTGTGCATGTGAGAGTGCGTGTGCATGTGTGTGTGTGCGTGTGTGTGTGTGTGAGTGCGTGTGTGTGTGCATGTATGTGTGAGTGTGCTTGTGTGTGTGTGTGAGTGTGTGTGTGTGTGAGTGTGTGTGTTTGAGTGTGTGTGTGAGTGTGTGTGAGTGTGTGTGAGTGTGTGTGAGTATGTGTGTGTGTGAGTGTGTGTGTGAGTGTGTGTCTGTGTGTGTGTGCATATATGTGTGTGTGTGCTTGTGTGTGTGTGTGAGTGTGTGTGTGTGTGAGTGTGTTAGTGTGTGTGTTTGAGTGTGTGTGTGAGTGTGTGTGTTTGAGTGTGTGTGTGAGTGTGTGTGAGTGTGTGTGAGTGTGTGTGAGTGTGTGTGTGAGTGTGTGTGTGTGTGTGTGAGTGTGTGTGAGTGTGTGTGAGTCTGAGTGAGGGAGTGTGTCTGTGTGAGTGAGGGTGTTTGTGTGTCAGGGCGTGTGTGTTTGAGTGTGAGTGTGTGTGAGTGTGTGAGGGTGTGTGTGTGAGAGTGTGTGTGAGTGTGTGTGTGAGGTGTTTGTGTGTGAGTGTGTGTGTGAGAGTGTGTGAGTGTGTGTGTGTGAGTGTGTGTGAGTGTCTGTGTGAGTGTCTGTTTGAAAATGTGTGTGAGTGTGTGTGTGTGTGAGAGTGTGTGAGAGTGTGTGTGTGTGTGTGAGTGTGTGTGTGAGTGTGCATGTGTGAGTGTGCGTGTGCATGTGTGTGGCTGCATGTGAGTGTGCATGCATTTGTGTGAGTGTGTGTGTGTGAGTGTGTGTGAGTGTGTGTGAGGGTGTGTGTGTGTGTGAGTGTGCGCGTGTGAGTGTGCATGTGAGAGTGCGTGTGCATGTGTGTGTGTGCGTGTGTGTGTGTGTGAGTGCGTGTGTGTGTGCATGTATGTGTGAGTGTGCTTGTGTGTGTGTGTGAGTGTGTGTGTGTGTGAGTGTGTGTGTTTGAGTGTGTGTGTGAGTGTGTGTGAGTGTGTGTGAGTGTGTGTGAGTGTGTGTGTGTGTGTGAGTGTGTGTGTGTGAGGATGTTTGAGTGTGTGTGTGAGTGTGTGTGAGTGTGTGTGTGTGAGTGTGTGTTTGTGAGTGTGTGTGAGTTTGTGTGTGTATGTGTGAGTGTGAGTGTGTGTGAGTGTGTGTGTGAGTGTGTGTCTGTGTGTGTGTGCATATATGTGTGAGTGTGCTTGTGTGTGTGTGTGAGTGTGTGTGTGTGTGAGTGTGTTAGTGTGTGTGTTTGAGTGTGTGTGTGAGTGTGAGTGAGTGTGTGTGTGTGTGTGAGTGTGTGTGTGTGTGAGTGTATGTATGTGAGTGTGTTTGAGTGTGTGTGTGTGAGTGTGTGTGAGTGTGTGTGTGTGAGTGTGTGTGTGTGAGTGTGTCTGAGTGTGTGTGTGTATGTGTGAGTGTGAGTGTGTGTGAGTGTGTGTGTGAGTGTGTGTCTGTGTGTGTGTGCATGTATGTGTGAGTGTGCTTTTGTGTGTGAGTGTGTGTGTGTGTGAGTGTGTGTGTGTGTGAGTGTTTGTGAGTGTGTATCTGTGTGTGTGTTTGTGCATGTGTGAGTGTGAGTGAGGGTGTGTGATTGTGTGTGTGTGTGTGTGTGAGTATGTGTGTGTGGCAGGGTGGATGAGTGTGAGGGTGTGTGTGAGTGTGTGAGAGTGTGTGTAAGTGTGTGTGTGTGTGAGTGTGTGTGAGTGTGTGTGAGTGAGTGTGTGTGAGTGTGTGTGTGTGAGCGATTGAGAGAGTGAGTGTGGGTGTGAGTGAGTATGTGTGAGTGTGTGTGTGAGTGTGTGTTTGTTTGTGTGAGTGTGAGTGTGTGTGTGAGTGTGTGTGTGAGTGTGTGTTTGTGTGAGTGTGTGTGTGTGTGAGTGTGTTGGAGTGTGTGTGAGTTTGTATGTGAGTGTGAGTGTGTGTGTGTGAGTGTCTATGAGTGTGTATGTGAGTCTGTCTGAGAGTGTGTGTGTGAGTGTGTGTGTCTGTGTGTATGTGTGAGTGTGTGTGTATGTGTGTGTGAGTGTGTGTGTGTGTGTGTGTGTGTTTGCGTGTGTGAGGGCGTGTGTGTGAATGTGTGTGTGTGTGGGTGTGTGAGTGTGTGTGAGTGTGTGTGTGTGTGAAGCTGTGTGAGACTATGTGTGTGTGTGTGTGAGACTATGTGGGTGTGTGTGTGAGTGTGTGTGTGTGTGTGTGTGTGTCTGGGTGAGTGTGTGTGTGAGTGCGCATGTGTGTGTGTGAGTGCATGCATGTGCGTGTGTGTGCGTGTGTGTGTGTGTTTGTCTGTGAGTGTGCGTGTGCGTGTGTGTCTGTGTGTGAGGGTGTGTGAGTGTGTGTGAGTGTGTGTGTGTGTGTGAGTGTGCGTGTGTGTGTGAGTGTGTTTGAGTGTGTGTGTGTGTGAGTGTGTGTGTGAGTGTGTTTGAGTGTGTGTGTGTGTGTGTGAGTGTGTGTGTCTGTGTGTTAGTGTGTGTGAGGGTGTGTGCGTGAATGTATGTGTGTGTGAGCGTCTGAGTGTGTGTGTGTGTTTGTCAGTGTGTGTGTGTGTGAGTGTGTCTGTGTGTTTGTGTGTGTGAGGGTGTGTGTGTGAATGTGTGTGTGTTTGAACGTGTGAGTGTGTGTTCGTGTGTGAGTGTGTGTGTGAGGGAATGTGTGTGTGTGAGGGTGTGAGTGTGTGTGTGTGAGTGTGTGTGTGTGTGTGTGAGTGTGTGTGAGTGTGTGTGTGTCTGAGTGAGGGTGTGTGAGTGTGTGTGTGTGTGTGAGTGAGGGTGTTTGTGTGTCAGGGTGTGTGTGTATGTGTGTGAGTGTGTGTGTGTGTGAGTGTGTGTGAGTGTGTGAGGGTGTGTGTGTGAGAGTGTGTGTGAGTGTTTGTGTGAGGTGTTTGTGTGTGAGTGTGTGTGTGAGTGGGTGTGAGTGTGTGTGTGTGTGAGAGTGTGTGTGAAAATATGTGTGAGTGTGTGTGTGTGAGTGTGTGTGAGAGTGTGTGAGAGTGTGTGTGAGTGTATGTGTGTGAATGTGTGTGTGTGTGAGCATGTGAGTGTGTGTGTGTGTGTGAGTGTGTATGTGTGTGTGAGGGAATTTGTGTGTGTGAGGGTGTGAGTGTGTGTGTGTGTGAGTGTGTGTGTGATGTGTGTGTGAGTGTGTGTGAGTCTGAGTGAGGGTGTGTGCCTGTGTGAGTGAGGGTGTTTGTGTGTCAGGGTGTGTATGTATGAGTGTGAGTGTGTGTGTGAGTGTGTGTGAGTGTGTGAGGGTGTGTGTGTGAGAGTGTGTGTGAGTGTGTGTGTGAGGTGTTTGTGTGTGTGTGTGTGTGTGAGAGTGTGTGAGTGTGTGTGTGTGAGTGTGTGTGTGAGAGTCTGTGTGAGTGCGTGTGTGAAAATGTGTGTGAGTGTGTGTGTGTGTGTGTGAGTGTGTGTGAGAGTGTGTGTGAGTGTGTGTGAGTGTGTGTGTGAGTGTGCATGTGTGAGTGTGCATGTGCATGTGTGTGGCTGCATGTGAGTGTGCATGCATTTGTGTGAGTGTGTGTGTGTGAGTGTGTGTGAGGGTGTGTGTGTGTGAGTGTGCGCATGTGAGTGTGCATGTGAGAGTGCGTGTGCAAGTGTGTGTGTGCGTGTGTGTGTGTGTGAGTGCGTGTGTGTGCATGTATGTGTGAGTGTGCTTGTGTGTGTGTGTGAGTGTGTGTGAGTGTGTGAGTGTGTGTGTTTGAGTGTGTGTGTGAGTATGTGTGAGTGTGTGTGTGAGTGTGTGTGAGTGTGTGTGTGTGTGAGTGTGTGTGTGTGAGTGTGTTTGAGTGTGTGTGTGAGTGTGTGTGAGTGTGTGTGTGTGAGTGTGTGTGTGTGAGTGTGTGTGAACGTGTGAGTGTGTGTGTGAGTGTGTGTCTGTGTGTGTGTGCATGTATGTGTGAGTGTGCTTGTGTGTGTGTGTGTGAGTGTGTGTGTGTGTGAGTGTGTGAGTGTGTGTGTTTGAGTGTGTGTGTGAGTGTGTGTGAGTGTGTGTGAGTGTGTGTGAGTGTGTGTGTGTGTGAGTGTGTGTGTGTGAGTGTATTTGAGTGTGTGTGTGAGTGTGTGTGTGTGAGTGTGTGTGTGTGAGTATGTGTGAGTGTGTGTATGTGTCAGTGTGAGTGTGTGTGAGTGTGTGTGTGAGTGTGTGTCTGTGTGTGTGTGCATGTATGTGTGAGTGTGCTTGTGTGTGTGAGTGTTTGTGAGTGAGTATGTGTGTGTGTGTTTGTGCATGTGTGTGTGTGAGTGAGGGTGTGTGATTGTGTGTGTGTGTGTGTGTGAGTGTGTGTGTGTGACAGGGTGGATGAGTGTGAGGGTGTGTGTGAGTGTGTGAGAGTGTGTGTGTGTGTGTGTGAGTGTGTGTGAGTGTGTGTGAGTGAGTGTGTGTGAGTGTGTGTGTGTGTGTATGTGTGAGTGTGAGTGTGGGTGAGTGTGTGTGTGTATGTGTGTGTGTGAATGTGTGTGAGTGTGTGTGTGTGAGTGTGTGTGAGTGTGTGAGTGTGTGTGTGTATGTGTGAGTGTGAGTGTGTGTGAGTGTGTGGGTGTGTGTTTGTGTGTGTGTGTGTGTGAATGATTGAGAGAGTGAGTGTGGGTGTGAGTGAGTATGTGTGAGTGTGTGTGTGTGTGAGTGTGTGTCTGTGTGTGTGAGTGTGAGTGTGTATGAGTGTGTGTGTGTGTGTGAGTGTGAGTGTGTGTTTGTGTGAGTGTGTGTGTGTGAGTGTGTTGGAGTGTGTGTGAGTTTGTATGTGAGTATGAGTGTGTGTGTGTGAGTGTCTATGAGTGTGTATGTGAGTCTGTCTGAGAGTGTGTGTGTGAGTGTGTGTGTCTGTGTGTATGTGTGAGTGTGTGTGCGTGTGTGTGGGAGTGTGTGTGTTTGTGTGAGGGTGTACGTGTGTGAGTGTGTGTGAGTGTGTCTGTGTGTGCGTGAGTGTGTGTGAGAGTGTGTGTGAGTGTGTGTGAGTGTGTCTGTGTGTGTGTGTGTGAGCATGTGTGTGTACGTGTGAGTGTGAGTGTGTGTGAGTCTGTGGGTGTGTGTGTGTGTGTGAGAGAGAGAGTGTCAGTGTGGGTGTCTGTAAGGGTGTGCGTGTGTGAGGGTGTGTGTGTATGAGTGTGTGTGTATATGTGTGTGAGTGTGTGTGAGTGTGTGTGTGCCTGTGAGTGTGTGTGAATGTGGGTGTGAGTGTGTGTATGTGTGAGTGTGTGTGTGTGTCCGTTTGCATGTGTGTATGTGTGAGTGTGTGTGTGTGTGAGTGTGTGAGTGTGTGTGTGTGTGTGTGAGTGTGTGAGTGTGTGTGTGTGTGTGTGAGTGTATGTGTGAGTGTGTGAGTGTGTGATTGTGTGTGTGTGTGTGTGAGGGTGTGTGTGTGTGTGTGTGAGTATGAGTGTGTGTGTGTGTGAGTGTCTGTGAGTGTGTATGAGTGTGTGAGTGTGTCTGAGTGTGTGTGTGTGTCTGTGTGTATGTGTGTGTGAGTGTGTGTGCGTGTGTGTGAGTGTGTGTGTGAGGGTGTGAGTGTGTGTGTGTGTGTGAGGGTGTGTGTGAATGTGTGGGTACGTGTGTGTGTGAGTGTGTGTGTATGTGTGTGCAAGTGTGTGTGTGTGAGTGTGTGTGAGTGTGTGTGTGAGTGTGTGTGTGTGTGTGTGTAAGTGTGTGTATGTGTGAGTGTGTGTGTGCATGTGAGTGTGTTGGAGTGTGTGCGAGTGTGTATGCGTGTGTGAGTGTGTGTTTGTGTGAGTGTGTGTGTGTGTGTGAGTGTGTTGGAGTGTGTGTGAGTGTGTATGCATGTGTGAGTGTGTGTTTGTGTGTGTGAGTGTGAGGGTGTGTGTGTGTGAGTGTCTGTGAGTGTGTATGTGTGTGTCTGAGTGCGTGTGTGTGAGTGTGTGTGTCTGTGTGTATGTGTGTGTGCGTGTGTGTGTGTGTGCGAGTGTGTTGGAGTGTGTGTGTGAGTGTGTCTGTGTGTGTGTGAGGGTGTGTGTGTATGTGAATGTGTGTGTGAGGGTGTGTGTGTGTGTGTGTGTGAGTGTGAGTGTGTGTGAGTGTATGTGTGTGGCAGGGTGGATGAGTGTGAGAGTGTGTGTGAGTGTGTGTGTGTGAGTGTGTGTGAGTGTGTGTGAGTGAGTGTGTGTGAGTGTGTGTGTGTGAGCGATTGAGAGAGTGAGTGTGGGTGTGAGTGAGTATGTGTGAGTGTGTGTGTGAGTGTGTGTTTGTTTGTGTGAGTGTGAGTGTGTGTGTGAGTGCGTGTGTGAGTGTGAGTGTGTGTTTGTGTGAGTGTGTATGGGTGTGAGTGTGTTGGAGTGTGTGTGAGTTTGTATGTGAGTGTGAGTGTGTGTGTGTGAGTGTCTATGAGTGTGTATGTGAGTCTGTCTGAGAGTGTGTGTGTGAGTGTGTGTGTCTGTGTGTATGTGTGAGTGTGTGTGTATGTGTGTGTGAGTGTGTGTGTGTGTGTTTGCGTGTGTGAGGGCGTGTGTGTGAATGTGTGTGTGTGTGGGTGTGTGAGTGTGTGTGAGTGTGTGTGTGTGTGAAGCTGTGTGAGACTATGGTTGTGTGTGTGTGAGACTATGTGGGTGTGTGTGTGAGTGTGTGTGTGTGTGTGTGTCTGGGTGAGTGTGTGTGTGAGTGTGCATGTGTGTGTGTGAGTGCATGCATGTGCGTGTGTGTGCGTGTGTGTGTGTGTTTGTCTGTGAGTGTGCGTGTGTGTGTGTGTCTGTGTGTGAGGGTGTGTGAGTGTGTGTGAGTGTGTGTGTGTGTGTGTGAGTGTGCGTGTGTGTGTGAGTGTGTTTGAGTGTGCGTGTGTGTGAGTGTGTGTGTGAGTGTGTTTGAGTGTGTGTGTGTGTGTGTGAGTGTGTGTGTCTGTGTGTTTGTGTGTGTGAGGGTGTGTGTGTGAATGTGTGTGTGTTTGAACGTGTGAGTGTGTGTTCGTGTGTGTGTGTGTGTGAGTGTGTGTGAGTGTGTGTGTGTCTGAGTGAGGGTGTGTGAGTGTGTGTGTGTGTGTGAGTGAGGGTGTTTGTGTGTCAGGGTGTGTGTGTATGTGTGTGAGTGTGTGTGTGTGTGAGTGTGTGTGAGTGTGTGAGGGTGTGTGTGTGAGAGTGTGTGTGAGTGTTTGTGTGAGGTGTTTGTGTGTGAGTGTGTGTGTGAGTGGGTGTGAGTGTGTGTGTGTGTGAGAGTGTGTGTGAAAATATGTGTGAGTGTGTGTGTGTGAGTGTGTGTGAGAGTGTGTGAGAGTGTGTGTGAGTGTATGTGTGTGAATGTATGTGTGTGTGAGCGTGTGAGTGTGTGTGTGTGTTTGTGAGTGTGTGTGTGTGTGAGTGTGTCTGTGTGTTTGTGTGTGTGAGGGTGTGTGTGTGAATGTGTGTGTGTTTGAACGTGTGAGTGTGTGTTCGTGTGTGAGTGTGTGTGTGTGTGTGAGGGAATGTGTGTGTGTGAGGGTGTGAGTGTGTGTGTGTGAGTGTGTGTGTGTGTGTGTGAGTGTGTGTGAGTGTGTGTGTGTCTGAGTGAGGGTGTGTGAGTGTGTGTGTGTGTGTGAGTGAGGGTGTTTGTGTGTCAGGGTGTGTGTGTGTGTGTGAGTGTGTGTGTGTGTGAGTGTGTGTGAGTGTTTGTGTGAGGTGTTTGTGTGTGAGTGTGTGTGTGAGTGGGTGTGAGTGTGTGTGTGTGTGAGAGTGTGTGTGAAAATATGTGTGAGTGTGTGTGTGTGAGTGTGTGTGAGAGTGTGTGAGAGTGTGTGTGAGTGTATGTGTGTGAATGTGTGTGTGTGTGAGCGTGTGAGTGTGTGTGTGTGAGTGTGTATGTGTGTGTGAGGGAATTTGTGTGTGTGAGGGTGTGAGTGTGTGTGTGTGTGAGTGTGTGTGTGATGTGTGTGTGAGTGTGTGTGAGTCTGAGTGAGGGTGTGTGCCTGTGTGAGTGAGGGTGTTTGTGTGTCAGGGTGTGTATGTATGAGTGTGAGTGTGTGTGTGAGTGTGTGAGGGTGTGTGTCTGAGAGTGTGTGTGAGTGTGTGTGTGAGGTGTTTGTGTGTGTGTGTGTGTGAGAGTGTGTGAGTGTGTGTGTGTGAGTGTGTGTGTGAGAGTCTGTGTGAGTGCGTGTGTGAAAATGTGTGTGAGTGTGTGTGTGTGTGTGTGTGAGAGTGTGTGAGAGTGTGTGTGAGTGTGTGTGAGTGTGTGTGTGAGTGTGCATGTGTGAGTGTGCATGTGCATGTGTGTGGCTGCATGTGAGTGTGCATGCATTTGTGTGAGTGTGTGTGTGTGAGTGCGTGTGAGGGTGTGTGTGTGTGAGTGTGCGCATGTGAGTGTGCATGTGAGAGTGCATGTGCAAGTGTGTGTGTGCGTGTGTGTGTGTGAGTGCGTGTGTGTGCATGTATGTGTGAGTGTGCTTGTGTGTGTGTGTGAGTGTGTGTGTGTGTGAGTGTGTGAGTGTGTGTGTTTGAGTATGTGTGTGAGTATGTGTGAGTGTGTGTGTGAGTGTGTGTGAGTGTGTGTGTGTGTGAGTGTGTGTGTGTGAGTGTGTTTGAGTGTGTGTGTGAGTGTGTGTGAGTGTGTGTGTGTGAGTGTGTGTGTGTGAGTGTGTGTGAACGTGTGAGTGTGTGTGTGAGTGTGTGTCTGTGTGTGTGTGCATGTATGTGTGAGTGTGCTTGTGTGTGTGTGAGTGTGTGTGTGTGTGAGTGTGTGAGTGTGTGTGTTTGAGAGTGTGTGTGAGTGTGTGTGAGTGTGTGTGTGAGTGTGTGTGAGTGTGTGTGTGTGTGAGTGTGTGTGTGTGAGTGTATTTGAGTGTGTGTGTGAGTGTGTGTGTGTGAGTGTGTGTGTGTGAGTGTGTGTGAGTGTGTGTATGTGTCAGTGTGAGTGTGTGTCAGTGTGTGTGTGAGTGTGTGTCTGTGTGTGTGTGCATGTATGTGTGAGTGTGCTTGTGTGTGTGAGTGTTTGTGAGTGTGTATGTGTGTGTGTGTTTGTGCATGTGTGAGTGTGAGTGAGGGTGTGTGATTGTGTGTGTGTGTGTGTGTGAGTGTGTGTGTGTGACAGGGTGGATGAGTGTGAGGGTGTGTGTGTGTGTGTGAGAGTGTGTGTGTGTGTGTGTGTGAGTGTGTGTGAGTGTGTGTGAGTGAGTGTGTGTGAGTGTGTGTGTGTGTGTATGTGTGAGTGTGAGTGTGGGTGAGTGTGTGTGTGTATGTGTGTGTGTGAATGTGTGTGAGTGTGTGTGTGTGAGTGTGTGTGAGTGTGTGAGTGTGTGTGTGTATGTGTGAGTGTGAGTGTGTGTGAGTGTGTGGGTGTGTGTTTGTGTGTGTGTGTGTGTGTGAATGATTGAGAGAGTGAGTGTGGGTGTGAGTGAGTATGTGTGAGTGTCTATGAGTGTGTATGTGAGTCTGTCTGAGAGTGTGTGTGTGAGTGTGTGTGTCTGTGTGTATGTGTGAGTGTGTGTGTATGTGTGTGTGAGGTGTTTGTGTGTGTGTGTGTGTGAGAGTGTGTGAGTGTGTGTGTGTGAGTGTGTGTGTGAGAGTCTGTGTGAGTGCGTGTGTGAAAATGTGTGTGAGTGTGTGTGTGTGTGTGTGTGAGAGTGTGTGAGAGTGTGTGTGAGTGTGTGTGAGTGTGTGTGTGAGTGTGCATGTGTGAGTGTGCATGTGCATGTGTGTGGCTGCATGTGAGTGTGCATGCATTTGTGTGAGTGTGTGTGTGTGAGTGCGTGTGAGGGTGTGTGTGTGTGAGTGTGCGCATGTGAGTGTGCATGTGAGAGTGCATGTGCAAGTGTGTGTGTGCGTGTGTGTGTGTGAGTGCGTGTGTGTGCATGTATGTGTGAGTGTGCTTGTGTGTGTGTGTGAGTGTGTGTGTGTGTGAGTGTGTGAGTGTGTGTGTTTGAGTATGTGTGTGAGTATGTGTGAGTGTGTGTGTGAGTGTGTGTGAGTGTGTGTGTGTGTGAGTGTGTGTGTGTGAGTGTGTTTGAGTGTGTGTGTGAGTGTGTGTGAGTGTGTGTGTGTGAGTGTGTGTGTGTGAGTGTGTGTGAACGTGTGAGTGTGTGTGTGAGTGTGTGTCTGTGTGTGTGTGCATGTATGTGTGAGTGTGCTTGTGTGTGTGTGAGTGTGTGTGTGTGTGAGTGTGTGAGTGTGTGTGTTTGAGAGTGTGTGTGAGTGTGTGTGAGTGTGTGTGTGAGTGTGTGTGAGTGTGTGTGTGTGTGAGTGTGTGTGTGTGAGTGTATTTGAGTGTGTGTGTGAGTGTGTGTGTGTGAGTGTGTGTGTGTGAGTGTGTGTGAGTGTGTGTATGTGTCAGTGTGAGTGTGTGTCAGTGTGTGTGTGAGTGTGTGTCTGTGTGTGTGTGCATGTATGTGTGAGTGTGCTTGTGTGTGTGAGTGTTTGTGAGTGTGTATGTGTGTGTGTGTTTGTGCATGTGTGAGTGTGAGTGAGGGTGTGTGATTGTGTGTGTGTGTGTGTGTGAGTGTGTGTGTGTGACAGGGTGGATGAGTGTGAGGGTGTGTGTGTGTGTGTGAGAGTGTGTGTGTGTGTGTGTGTGAGTGTGTGTGAGTGTGTGTGAGTGAGTGTGTGTGAGTGTGTGTGTGTGTGTATGTGTGAGTGTGAGTGTGGGTGAGTGTGTGTGTGTATGTGTGTGTGTGAATGTGTGTGAGTGTGTGTGTGTGAGTGTGTGTGAGTGTGTGAGTGTGTGTGTGTATGTGTGAGTGTGAGTGTGTGTGAGTGTGTGGGTGTGTGTTTGTGTGTGTGTGTGTGTGTGAATGATTGAGAGAGTGAGTGTGGGTGTGAGTGAGTATGTGTGAGTGTCTATGAGTGTGTATGTGAGTCTGTCTGAGAGTGTGTGTGTGAGTGTGTGTGTCTGTGTGTATGTGTGAGTGTGTGTGTATGTGTGTGTGAGTGTGTGTGTGTGTGTGTTTGCGTGTGTGAGGGCGTGTGTGTGAATGTGTGTGTGTGTGGGTGTGTGAGTGTGTGTGTGTGTGTGTGTGTGTGAAGCTGTGTGAGACTATGTGTGTGTGTGTGTGAGACTATGTGGGTGTGTGTGTGAGTGTGTGTGTGTGTGTGTGTGTCTGGGTGAGTGTGTGTGTGAGTGCGCATGTGTGTGTGTGAGTGCATGCATGTGCGTGTGTGTGCGTGTGTGTGTGTGTTTGTCTGTGAGTGTGCGTGTGCGTGTGTGTCTGTGTGTGAGGGTGTGTGAGTGTGTGTGAGTGTGTGTGTGTGTGTGTGAGTGTGCGTGTGTGTGAGTGGGTGTGAGTGTGTGTTTGTGTGAGTGTGTGTGTGAGTGTGTTTGAGTGTGTGTGTGTGTGTGTGTGAGTGTGTGTGTCTGTGTGTTTGTGTGTGTGAGGGTGTGTGCGTGAATGTATGTGTGTGTGAGCGTGTGAGTGTGTGTGTGTGTTTGTGAGTGTGTGTGTGTGTGAGTGTGTCTGTGTGTTTGTGTGTGGGAGGGTGTGTGTGTGAATGTGTGTGTGTTTGAACGTGTGAGTGTGTGTTCGTGTGTGAGTGTGTGTGTGTGTGTGTGAGGGAATGTGTGTGTGTGAGGGTGTGAGTGTGTGTGTGTGAGTGTGTGTGTGTGTGTGTGAGTGTGTGTGTGTCTGAGTGAGGGTGTGTGAGTGTGTGTGTGTGTGTGAGTGAGGGTGTTTGTGTGTCAGGGTGTGTGTGTATGTGTGTGAGTGTGTGTGTGTGTGAGTGTGTGTGAGTGTGTGAGGGTGTGTGTGTGAGAGTGTGTGTGAGTGTTTGTGTGAGGTGTTTGTGTGTGAGTGTGTGTGTGAGTGGGTGTGAGTGTGTGTGTGTGTGAGAGTGTGTGTGAAAATATGTGTGAGTGTGTGTGTGTGAGTGTGTGTGAGAGTGTGTGAGAGTGTGTGTGAGTGTATGTGTGTGAATGTGTGTGTGTGTGAGCGTGTGAGTGTGTGTGTGTGAGTGTGTATGTGTGTGTGAGGGAATTTGTGTGTGTGAGGGTGTGAGTGTGTGTGTGTGTGAGTGTGTGTGTGATGTGTGTGTGAGTGTGTGTGAGTCTGAGTGAGGGTGTGTGCCTGTGTGAGTGAGGGTGTTTGTGTGTCAGGGTGTGTATGTATGAGTGTGAGTGTGTGTGTGAGTGTGTGTGAGTGTGTGAGGGTGTGTGTGTGAGACTGTGTGTGAGTGTGTGTGTGAGGTGTTTGTGTGTGTGTGTGTGTGAGAGTGTGTGAGTGTGTGTGTGTGAGTGTGTGTGTGAGAGTCTGTGTGAGTGCGTGTGTGAAAATGTGTGTGAGTGTGTGTGTGTGTGTGTGTGAGAGTGTGTGAGAGTGTGTGTGAGTGTGTGTGAGTGTGTGTGTGAGTGTGCATGTGTGAGTGTGCATGTGCATGTGTGTGGCTGCATGTGAGTGTGCATGCATTTGTGTGAGTGTGCGTGTGTGAGTGTGTGTGAGGGTGTGTGTGTGTGAGTGTGCGCATGTGAGTGTGCATGTGAGAGTGCATGTGCAAGTGTGTGTGTGCGTGTGTGTGTGTGTGAGTGCGTGTGTGTGCATGTATGTGTGAGTGTGCTTGTGTGTGTGTGTGAGTGTGTGTGTGAGTGTGTGAGTGTGTGTGTTTGAGTGTGTGTGTGAGTATGTGTGAGTGTGTGTGTGAGTGTGTGTGAGTGTGTGTGTGTGTGAGTGTGTGTGTGTGAGTGTGTTTGAGTGTGTGTGTGAGTGTGTGTGAGTGTGTGTGTGTGAGTGTGTGTGTGTGAGTGTGTGTGAACGTGTGAGTGTGTGTGTGAGTGTGTGTCTGTGTGTGTGTGCATGTATGTGTGAGTGTGCTTGTGTGTGTGTGAGTGTGTGTGTGTGTGAGTGTGTGAGTGTGTGTGTTTGAGTGTGTGTGTGAGTGTGTGTGAGTGTGTGTGTGAGTGTGTGTGAGTGTGTGTGTGTGTGAGTGTGTGTGTGTGAGTGTATTTGAGTGTGTGTGTGAGTGTGTGTGTGTGAGTGTGTGTGTGTGAGTGTGTGTGAGTGTGTGTATGTGTCAGTGTGAGTGTGTGTGAGTGTGTGTCTGTATGTGTGTGCATGTATGTGTGAGTGTGCTTGTGTGTGTGAGTGTTTGTGAGTGTGTATGTGTGTGTGTGTTTGTGCATGTGTGAGTGTGAGTGAGGGTGTGTGATTGTGTGTGTGTGTGTGTGTGAGTGTGTGTGTGTGACAGGGTGGATGAGTGTGAGGGTGTGTGTGAGTGTGTGAGAGTGTGTGTGTGTGTGTGTGAGTGTGTGTGAGTGTGTGTGAGTGAGTGTGTGTGAGTGTGTGTGTGTGTGTATGTGTGAGTGTGAGTGTGGGTGAGTGTGTGTGTGTATGTGTGTGTGTGAATGTGTGTGAGTGTGTGTGTGTGAGTGTGTGTGAGTGTGTGAGTGTGTGTATGTATGTGTGAGTGTGAGTGTGTGTGAGTGTGTGGTTATGTGTTTGTGTGTGTGTGTGTGTGTGAATGATTGAGAGAGTGAGTGTTGGTGTGAGTGAGTATGTGTGAGTGTGTGTGTGTGTGAGTGTGTGTTTGTGTGTGTGAGTGTGAGTGTGTATGTGTGTGTGTGTGTGTGTGAGTGTGAGTGTGTGTTTGTGTGAGTGTGTGTGTGTGAGTGTGTTGGAGTGTGTGTGAGTTTGTATGTGAGTATGAGTGTGTGTGTGTGAGTGTCTATGAGTGTGTATGTGAGTCTGTCTGAGAGTGTGTGTGTGAGTGTGTGTGTCTGTGTGTATGTGTGAGTGTGTGTGCGTGTGTGTGGGAGTGTGTGTGTTTGTGTGAGGGTGTACGTGTGTGAGTGTGTGTGAGTGTGTCTGTGTGTGCGTGAGTGTGTGTGAGAGTGTGTGTGAGTGAGTGTGAGTGTGTCTGTGTGTGTGTGTGTGAGCATGTGTGTGTACGTGTGAGTGTGAGTGTGTGTGAGTCTGTGGGTGTGTGTGTGTGTGAGAGAGAGTGAGAGTGTCAGTGTGGGTGTCTCTAAGGGTGTGCGTGTGTGAGGGTGTGTGTGTATGAGTGTGTGTGTATATGTGTGTGAGTGTGTGTGTGCCTGTGAGTGTGTGTGAATGTGGGTGTGAGTGTGTGTATGTGTGAGTGTGTGTGTGTGTCCGTTTGCATGTGTGTATGTGTGAGTGTGTGTGTGTGTGAGTGTGTGAGTGTGTGTGTGTGAGTGTGTGAGTGTGTGTGTGTGTGTGTGAGTGTATGTGTGAGTGTGTGAGTGTGTGATTGTGTGTGTGTGTGTGTGAGGGTGTGTGTGTGTGTGTGTGAGTATGAGTGTGTGTGTGTGTGAGTGTCTGTGAGTGTGTATGAGTGTGTGAGTGTTTCTGAGTGTGTGTGTGTGTCTGTGTGTATGTGTGTGTGAGTGTGTGTGCGTGTGTGTGAGTGTGTGTGTGAGGGTGTGAGTGTGTGTGTGTGTGTGAGGGTGTGTGTGAATGTGTGGGTACGTGTGTGTGTGAGTGTGTGTGTATGTGTGTGCAAGTGTGTGTGTGTGAGTGTGTGTGAGTGTGTGTGTGAGTGTGTGTGTGTGTGTGTGTAAGTGTGTGTATGTGTGAGTGTGTGTGTGCGTGTGAGTGTGTGTGAAAATATGTGTGAGTGTGTGTGTGTGAGTGTGTGTGAGAGTGTGTGAGAGTGTGTGTGAGTGTATGTGTGTGAATGTGTGTGTGTGTGAGCGTGTGAGTGTGTGTGTGTGAGTGTGTATGTGTGTGTGAGGGAATTTGTGTGTGTGAGGGTGTGAGTGTGTGTGTGTGTGAGTGTGTGTGTGATGTGTGTGTGAGTGTGTGTGAGTCTGAGTGAGGGTGTGTGCCTGTGTGAGTGAGGGTGTTTGTGTGTCAGGGTGTGTATGTATGAGTGTGAGTGTGTGTGTGAGTGTGTGTGAGTGTGTGAGGGTGTGTGTGTGAGACTGTGTGTGAGTGTGTGTGTGAGGTGTTTGTGTGTGTGTGTGTGTGAGAGTGTGTGAGTGTGTGTGTGTGAGTGTGTGTGTGAGAGTCTGTGTGAGTGCGTGTGTGAAAATGTGTGTGAGTGTGTGTGTGTGTGTGTGTGAGAGTGTGTGAGAGTGTGTGTGAGTGTGTGTGAGTGTGTGTGTGAGTGTGCATGTGTGAGTGTGCATGTGCATGTGTGTGGCTGCATGTGAGTGTGCATGCATTTGTGTGAGTGTGCGTGTGTGAGTGTGTGTGAGGGTGTGTGTGTGTGAGTGTGCGCATGTGAGTGTGCATGTGAGAGTGCATGTGCAAGTGTGTGTGTGCGTGTGTGTGTGTGTGAGTGCGTGTGTGTGCATGTATGTGTGAGTGTGCTTGTGTGTGTGTGTGAGTGTGTGTGTGAGTGTGTGAGTGTGTGTGTTTGAGTGTGTGTGTGAGTATGTGTGAGTGTGTGTGTGAGTGTGTGTGAGTGTGTGTGTGTGTGAGTGTGTGTGTGTGAGTGTGTTTGAGTGTGTGTGTGAGTGTGTGTGAGTGTGTGTGTGTGAGTGTGTGTGTGTGAGTGTGTGTGAACGTGTGAGTGTGTGTGTGAGTGTGTGTCTGTGTGTGTGTGCATGTATGTGTGAGTGTGCTTGTGTGTGTGTGAGTGTGTGTGTGTGTGAGTGTGTGAGTGTGTGTGTTTGAGTGTGTGTGTGAGTGTGTGTGAGTGTGTGTGTGAGTGTGTGTGAGTGTGTGTGTGTGTGAGTGTGTGTGTGTGAGTGTATTTGAGTGTGTGTGTGAGTGTGTGTGTGTGAGTGTGTGTGTGTGAGTGTGTGTGAGTGTGTGTATGTGTCAGTGTGAGTGTGTGTGAGTGTGTGTCTGTATGTGTGTGCATGTATGTGTGAGTGTGCTTGTGTGTGTGAGTGTTTGTGAGTGTGTATGTGTGTGTGTGTTTGTGCATGTGTGAGTGTGAGTGAGGGTGTGTGATTGTGTGTGTGTGTGTGTGTGAGTGTGTGTGTGTGACAGGGTGGATGAGTGTGAGGGTGTGTGTGAGTGTGTGAGAGTGTGTGTGTGTGTGTGTGAGTGTGTGTGAGTGTGTGTGAGTGAGTGTGTGTGAGTGTGTGTGTGTGTGTATGTGTGAGTGTGAGTGTGGGTGAGTGTGTGTGTGTATGTGTGTGTGTGAATGTGTGTGAGTGTGTGTGTGTGAGTGTGTGTGAGTGTGTGAGTGTGTGTATGTATGTGTGAGTGTGAGTGTGTGTGAGTGTGTGGTTATGTGTTTGTGTGTGTGTGTGTGTGTGAATGATTGAGAGAGTGAGTGTTGGTGTGAGTGAGTATGTGTGAGTGTGTGTGTGTGTGAGTGTGTGTTTGTGTGTGTGAGTGTGAGTGTGTATGTGTGTGTGTGTGTGTGTGAGTGTGAGTGTGTGTTTGTGTGAGTGTGTGTGTGTGAGTGTGTTGGAGTGTGTGTGAGTTTGTATGTGAGTATGAGTGTGTGTGTGTGAGTGTCTATGAGTGTGTATGTGAGTCTGTCTGAGAGTGTGTGTGTGAGTGTGTGTGTCTGTGTGTATGTGTGAGTGTGTGTGCGTGTGTGTGGGAGTGTGTGTGTTTGTGTGAGGGTGTACGTGTGTGAGTGTGTGTGAGTGTGTCTGTGTGTGCGTGAGTGTGTGTGAGAGTGTGTGTGAGTGAGTGTGAGTGTGTCTGTGTGTGTGTGTGTGAGCATGTGTGTGTACGTGTGAGTGTGAGTGTGTGTGAGTCTGTGGGTGTGTGTGTGTGTGAGAGAGAGTGAGAGTGTCAGTGTGGGTGTCTCTAAGGGTGTGCGTGTGTGAGGGTGTGTGTGTATGAGTGTGTGTGTATATGTGTGTGAGTGTGTGTGTGCCTGTGAGTGTGTGTGAATGTGGGTGTGAGTGTGTGTATGTGTGAGTGTGTGTGTGTGTCCGTTTGCATGTGTGTATGTGTGAGTGTGTGTGTGTGTGAGTGTGTGAGTGTGTGTGTGTGAGTGTGTGAGTGTGTGTGTGTGTGTGTGAGTGTATGTGTGAGTGTGTGAGTGTGTGATTGTGTGTGTGTGTGTGTGAGGGTGTGTGTGTGTGTGTGTGAGTATGAGTGTGTGTGTGTGTGAGTGTCTGTGAGTGTGTATGAGTGTGTGAGTGTTTCTGAGTGTGTGTGTGTGTCTGTGTGTATGTGTGTGTGAGTGTGTGTGCGTGTGTGTGAGTGTGTGTGTGAGGGTGTGAGTGTGTGTGTGTGTGTGAGGGTGTGTGTGAATGTGTGGGTACGTGTGTGTGTGAGTGTGTGTGTATGTGTGTGCAAGTGTGTGTGTGTGAGTGTGTGTGAGTGTGTGTGTGAGTGTGTGTGTGTGTGTGTGTAAGTGTGTGTATGTGTGAGTGTGTGTGTGCGTGTGAGTGTGTTGGAGTGTGTGTGAGTGTGTATGCGTGTGTGAGTGTGTGTTTGTGTGAGTGTGTGTGTGTGTGTGAGTGTTTTGGAGTGTGTGTGAGTGTGTATGCATGTGTGAGTGTGTGTTTGTGTGTGTGAGTGTGAGGGTGTGTGTGTGTGAGTGTCTGTGAGTGTGTATGTGTGTGTCTGAGTGCGTGTGTGTGAGTGTGTGTGTCTGTGTGTATGTGTGTGTGCGTGTGTGTGTGTGTGTGAGTGTGTTGGAGTGTGTGTGTGAGTGTGTCTGTGTGTGTGTGAGGGTGTGTGTGTATGTGAATGTGTGTGTGAGGGTGTGTGTGTGTGAGTGTGTGAGTGTGAGTGTGTGTGAGTGTATGTGTGAGTGTGTGTCTGTTTGTGTGTGTGTGGATGTATGTGTGAGTGTGCTTGTGTGTGTGTGTGCGTGTGAGTGTGTGTGTGTGTGAGTGTATGTGTGTGTGTATGTGTGTGTGTGTTTGTGCATGTGTGAGTGTGAGTGAGGGTGTGTTATTGTGTGTGTGTGTGTGAGTGTGTGTGTGTGACAGGGTGGATGAGTGTGAGGGTGTGTGTGTGTGTGTGAGTGCGTGTGTGAGTGTGAGTGTGTGTTTGTGTGAGTGTGTATGGGTGTGAGTGTGTTGGAGTGTGTGTGAGTTTGTATGTGAGTGTGAGTGTGTGTGTGTGAGTGTCTATGAGTGTGTATGTGAGTCTGTCTGAGAGTGTGTGTGTGAGTGTGTGTGTCTGTGTGTATGTGTGAGTGTGTGTGTATGTGTGTGTGAGTGTGTGTGTGTGTGTTTGCGTGTGTGAGGGCGTGTGTGTGAATGTGTGTGTGTGTGGGTGTGTGAGTGTGTGTGAGTGTGTGTGTGTGTGAAGCTGTGTGAGACTATGGTTGTGTGTGTGTGAGACTATGTGGGTGTGTGTGTGAGTGTGTGTGTGTGTGTGTGTCTGGGTGAGTGTGTGTGTGAGTGTGCATGTGTGTGTGTGAGTGCATGCATGTGCGTGTGTGTGCGTGTGTGTGTGTGTTTGTCTGTGAGTGTGCGTGTGTGTGTGTGTCTGTGTGTGAGGGTGTGTGAGTGTGTGTGAGTGTGTGTGTGTGTGTGTGAGTGTGCGTGTGTGTGTGAGTGTGTTTGAGTGTGCGTGTGTGTGAGTGTGTGTGTGAGTGTGTTTGAGTGTGTGTGTGTGTGTGTGAGTGTGTGTGTCTGTGTGTTTGTGTGTGTGAGGGTGTGTGTGTGAATGTGTGTGTGTTTGAACGTGTGAGTGTGTGTTCGTGTGTGTGTGTGTGTGAGTGTGTGTGAGTGTGTGTGTGTCTGAGTGAGGGTGTGTGAGTGTGTGTGTGTGTGTGAGTGAGGGTGTTTGTGTGTCAGGGTGTGTGTGTATGTGTGTGAGTGTGTGTGTGTGTGAGTGTGTGTGAGTGTGTGAGGGTGTGTGTGTGAGAGTGTGTGTGAGTGTTTGTGTGAGGTGTTTGTGTGTGAGTGTGTGTGTGAGTGGGTGTGAGTGTGTGTGTGTGTGAGAGTGTGTGTGAAAATATGTGTGAGTGTGTGTGTGTGAGTGTGTGTGAGAGTGTGTGAGAGTGTGTGTGAGTGTATGTGTGTGAATGTATGTGTGTGTGAGCGTGTGAGTGTGTGTGTGTGTTTGTGAGTGTGTGTGTGTGTGAGTGTGTCTGTGTGTTTGTGTGTGTGAGGGTGTGTGTGTGAATGTGTGTGTGTTTGAACGTGTGAGTGTGTGTTCGTGTGTGAGTGTGTGTGTGTGTGTGAGGGAATGTGTGTGTGTGAGGGTGTGAGTGTGTGTGTGTGAGTGTGTGTGTGTGTGTGAGTGTGTGTGAGTGTCTGTGTGTCTGAGTGAGGGTGTGTGAGAGTGTGTGTGTGTGTGAGTGAGGGTGTTTGTGTGTCAGGGTGTGTGTGTATGTGTGTGAGTGTGTGTGTGTGTGAGTGTGTGTGAGTGTTTGTGTGAGGTGTTTGTGTGTGAGTGTGTGTGTGAGTGGGTGTGAGTGTGTGTGTGTGTGAGAGTGTGTGTGAAAATATGTGTGAGTGTGTGTGTGTGAGTGTGTGTGAGAGTGTATGAGAGTGTGTGTGAGTGTATGTGTGTGAATGTGTGTGTGTGTGAGCGTGTGAGTGTGTGTGTGTGAGTGTGTATGTGTGTGTGAGGGAATTTGTGTGTGTGAGGGTGTGAGTGTGTGTGTGTGTGAGTGTGTGTGTGATGTGTGTGTGAGTGTGTGTGAGTCTGAGTGAGGGTGTGTGCCTGTGTGAGTGAGGGTGTTTGTGTGTCAGGGTGTGTATGTATGAGTGTGAGTGTGTGTGTGAGTGTGTGTGAGTGTGTGAGGGTGTGTGTCTGAGAGTGTGTGTGAGTGTGTGTGTGAGGTGTTTGTGTGTGTGTGTGTGTGAGAGTGTGTGAGTGTGTGTGTGTGAGTGTGTGTGTGAGAGTCTGTGTGAGTGCGTGTGTGAAAATGTGTGTGAGTGTGTGTGTGTGTGTGTGTGAGAGTGTGTGAGAGTGTGTGTGAGTGTGTGTGAGTGTGTGTGTGAGTGTGCATGTGTGAGTGTGCATGTGCATGTGTGTGGCTGCATGTGAGTGTGCATGCATTTGTGTGAGTGTGTGTGTGTGAGTGTGTGTGAGGGTGTGTGTGTGTGAGTGTGCGCATGTGAGTGTGCATGTGAGAGTGCATGTGCAAGTGTGTGTGTGCGTGTGTGTGTGTGAGTGCGTGTGTGTGCATGTATGTGTGAGTGTGCTTGTGTGTGTGTGTGAGTGTGTGTGTGTGTGAGTGTGTGAGTGTGTGTGTTTGAGTGTGTGTGTGAGTATGTGTGAGTGTGTGTGTGAGTGTGTGTGAGTGTGTGTGTGTGTGAGTGTGTGTGTGTGAGTGTGTTTGAGTGTGTGTGTGAGTGTGTGTGAGTGTGTGTGTGTGAGTGTGTGTGTGTGAGTGTGTGTGAACGTGTGAGTGTGTGTGTGAGTGTGTGTCTGTGTGTGTGTGCATGTATGTGTGAGTGTGCTTGTGTGTGTGTGAGTGTGTGTGTGTGTGAGTGTGTGAGTGTGTGTGTTTGAGAGTGTGTGTGAGTGTGTGTGAGTGTGTGTGTGAGTGTGTGTGAGTGTGTGTGTGTGTGAGTGTGTGTGTGTGAGTGTATTTGAGTGTGTGTGTGAGTGTGTGTGTGTGAGTGTGTGTGTGTGAGTGTGTGTGAGTGTGTGTATGTGTCAGTGCGAGTGTGTGTCAGTGTGTGTGTGAGTGTGTGTCTGTGTGTGTGTGCATGTATGTGTGAGTGTGCTTGTGTGTGTGAGTGTTTGTGAGTGTGTATGTGTGTGTGTGTTTGTGCATGTGTGAGTGTGAGTGAGGGTGTGTGATTGTGTGTGTGTGTGTGTGTGAGTGTGTGTGTGTGACAGGGTGGATGAGTGTGAGGGTGTGTGTGTGTGTGTGAGAGTGTGTGTGTGTGTGTGTGAGTGTGTGTGAGTGTGTGTGAGTGAGTGTGTGTGAGTGTGTGTGTGTGTGTATGTGTGAGTGTGAGTGTGGGTGAGTGTGTGTGTGTATGTGTGTGTGTGAATGTGTGTGAGTGTGTGTGTGTGAGTGTGTGTGAGTGTGTGAGTGTGTGTGTGTATGTGTGAGTGTGAGTGTGTGTGAGTGTGTGGGTGTGTGTTTGTGTGTGTGTGTGTGTGAATGATTGAGAGAGTGAGTGTGGGTGTGAGTGAGTATGTGTGAGTGTCAATGAGTGTGTATGTGAGTCTGTCTGAGAGTGTGTGTGTGAGTGTGTGTGTCTGTGTGTATGTGTGAGTGTGTGTGTATGTGTGTGTGAGTGTGTGTGTGTGTGTGTTTGCGTGTGTGAGGGCGTGTGTGTGAATGTGTGTGTGTGTGGGTGTGTGAGTGTGTGTGAGTGTGTGTGTGTGTGAAGCTGTGTGAGACTATGTGTGTGTGTGTGTGAGACTATGTGGGTGTGTGTGTGAGTGTGTGTGTGTGTGTGTGTGTCTGGGTGAGTGTGTGTGTGAGTGCGCATGTGTGTGTGTGAGTGCATGCATGTGCGTGTGTGTGCGTGTGTGTGTGTGTTTGTCTGTGAGTGTGCGTGTGCGTGTGTGTCTGTGTGTGAGGGTGTGTGAGTGTGTGTGAGTGTGTGTGTGTGTGTGTGAGTGTGCGTGTGTGTGAGTGGGTGTGAGTGTGTGTTTGTGTGAGTGTGTGTGTGAGTGTGTTTGAGTGTGTGTGTGTGTGTGTGTGAGTGTGTGTGTCTGTGTGTTTGTGTGTGTGAGGGTGTGTGCGTGAATGTATGTGTGTGTGAGCGTGTGAGTGTGTGTGTGTGTTTGTGAGTGTGTGTGTGTGTGAGTGTGTCTGTGTGTTTGTGTGTGGGAGGGTGTGTGTGTGAATGTGTGTGTGTTTGAACGTGTGAGTGTGTGTTCGTGTGTGAGTGTGTGTGTGTGTGTGTGAGGGAATGTGTGTGTGTGAGGGTGTGAGTGTGTGTGTGTGAGTGTGTGTGTGTGTGTGTGAGTGTGTGTGTGTCTGAGTGAGGGTGTGTGAGTGTGTGTGTGTGTGTGAGTGAGGGTGTTTGTGTGTCAGGGTGTGTGTGTATGTGTGTGAGTGTGTGTGTGTGTGAGTGTGTGTGAGTGTGTGAGGGTGTGTGTGTGAGAGTGTGTGTGAGTGTTTGTGTGAGGTGTTTGTGTGTGAGTGTGTGTGTGAGTGGGTGTGAGTGTGTGTGTGTGTGAGAGTGTGTGTGAAAATATGTGTGAGTGTGTGTGTGTGAGTGTGTGTGAGAGTGTGTGAGAGTGTGTGTGAGTGTATGTGTGTGAATGTGTGTGTGTGTGAGCGTGTGAGTGTGTGTGTGTGAGTGTGTATGTGTGTGTGAGGGAATTTGTGTGTGTGAGGGTGTGAGTGTGTGTGTGTGTGAGTGTGTGTGTGATGTGTGTGTGAGTGTGTGTGAGTCTGAGTGAGGGTGTGTGCCTGTGTGAGTGAGGGTGTTTGTGTGTCAGGGTGTGTATGTATGAGTGTGAGTGTGTGTGTGAGTGTGTGTGAGTGTGTGAGGGTGTGTGTGTGAGACTGTGTGTGAGTGTGTGTGTGAGGTGTTTGTGTGTGTGTGTGTGTGAGAGTGTGTGAGTGTGTGTGTGTGAGTGTGTGTGTGAGAGTCTGTGTGAGTGCGTGTGTGAAAATGTGTGTGAGTGTGTGTGTGTGTGTGTGTGAGAGTGTGTGAGAGTGTGTGTGAGTGTGTGTGAGTGTGTGTGTGAGTGTGCATGTGTGAGTGTGCATGTGCATGTGTGTGGCTGCATGTGAGTGTGCATGCATTTGTGTGAGTGTGCGTGTGTGAGTGTGTGTGAGGGTGTGTGTGTGTGAGTGTGCGCATGTGAGTGTGCATGTGAGAGTGCATGTGCAAGTGTGTGTGTGCGTGTGTGTGTGTGTGAGTGCGTGTGTGTGCATGTATGTGTGAGTGTGCTTGTGTGTGTGTGTGAGTGTGTGTGTGAGTGTGTGAGTGTGTGTGTTTGAGTGTGTGTGTGAGTATGTGTGAGTGTGTGTGTGAGTGTGTGTGAGTGTGTGTGTGTGTGAGTGTGTGTGTGTGAGTGTGTTTGAGTGTGTGTGTGAGTGTGTGTGAGTGTGTGTGTGTGAGTGTGTGTGTGTGAGTGTGTGTGAACGTGTGAGTGTGTGTGTGAGTGTGTGTCTGTGTGTGTGTGCATGTATGTGTGAGTGTGCTTGTGTGTGTGTGAGTGTGTGTGTGTGTGAGTGTGTGAGTGTGTGTGTTTGAGTGTGTGTGTGAGTGTGTGTGAGTGTGTGTGTGAGTGTGTGTGAGTGTGTGTGTGTGTGAGTGTGTGTGTGTGAGTGTATTTGAGTGTGTGTGTGAGTGTGTGTGTGTGAGTGTGTGTGTGTGAGTGTGTGTGAGTGTGTGTATGTGTCAGTGTGAGTGTGTGTGAGTGTGTGTGTGAGTGTGTGTCTGTATGTGTGTGCATGTATGTGTGAGTGTGCTTGTGTGTGTGAGTGTTTGTGAGTGTGTATGTGTGTGTGTGTTTGTGCATGTGTGAGTGTGAGTGAGGGTGTGTGATTGTGTGTGTGTGTGTGTGTGTGAGTGTGTGTGTGTGACAGGGTGGATGAGTGTGAGGGTGTGTGTGAGTGTGTGAGAGTGTGTGTGTGTGTGTGTGAGTGTGTGTGAGTGTGTGTGAGTGAGTGTGTGTGAGTGTGTGTGTGTGTGTATGTGTGAGTGTGAGTGTGGGTGAGTGTGTGTGTGTATGTGTGTGTGTGAATGTGTGTGAGTGTGTGTGTGTGAGTGTGTGTGAGTGTGTGAGTGTGTGTATGTATGTGTGAGTGTGAGTGTGTGTGAGTGTGTGGTTATGTGTTTGTGTGTGTGTGTGTGTGTGAATGATTGAGAGAGTGAGTGTGGGTGTGAGTGAGTATGTGTGAGTGTGTGTGTGTGTGAGTGTGTGTTTGTGTGTGTGAGTGTGAGTGTGTATGTGTGTGTGTGTGTGTGTGTGAGTGTGAGTGTGTGTTTGTGTGAGTGTGTGTGTGTGAGTGTGTTGGAGTGTGTGTGAGTTTGTATGTGAGTGTGAGTGTGTGTGTGTGAGTGTCTATGAGTGTGTATGTGAGTCTGTCTGAGAGTGTGTGTGTGAGTGTGTGTGTCTGTGTGTATGTGTGAGTGTGTGTGCGTGTGTGTGGGAGTGTGTGTGTTTGTGTGAGGGTGTACGTGTGTGAGTGTGTGTGAGTGTGTCTGTGTGTGCGTGAGTGTGTGTGAGAGTGTGTGTGAGTGAGTGTGAGTGTGTCTGTGTGTGTGTGTGTGAGCATGTGTGTGTACGTGTGAGTGTGAGTGTGTGTGAGTCTGTGGGTGTGTGTGTGTGTGAGAGAGAGTGAGAGTGTCAGTGTGGGTGTCTCTAAGGGTGTGCGTGTGTGAGGGTGTGTGTGTATGAGTGTGTGTGTATATGTGTGTGAGTGTGTGTGAGTGTGTGTGTGCCTGTGAGTGTGTGTGAATGTGGGTGTGAGTGTGTGTATGTGTGAGTGTGTGTGTGTGTCCGTTTGCATGTGTGTATGTGTGAGTGTGTGTGTGTGTGAGTGTGTGAGTGTGTGTGTGTGTGAGTGTGTGAGTGTGTGTGTGTGTGTGTGAGTGTATGTGTGAGTGTGTGAGTGTGTGATTGTGTGTGTGTGTGTGTGAGGGTGTGTGTGTGTGTGTGTGAGTATGAGTGTGTGTGTGTGTGAGTGTCTGTGAGTGTGTATGAGTGTGTGAGTGTTTCTGAGTGTGTGTGTGTGTCTGTGTGTATGTGTGTGTGAGTGTGTGTGCGTGTGTGTGAGTGTGTGTGTGAGGGTGTGAGTGTGTGTGTGTGTGTGAGGGTGTGTGTGAATGTGTGGGTACGTGTGTGTGTGAGTGTGTGTGTATGTGTGTGCAAGTGTGTGTGTGTGAGTGTGTGTGAGTGTGTGTGTGAGTGTGTGTGTGTGTGTGTGTAAGTGTGTGTATGTGTGAGTGTGTGTGTGCGTGTGAGTGTGTTGGAGTGTGTGTGAGTGTGTATGCGTGTGTGAGTGTGTGTTTGTGTGAGTGTGTGTGTGTGTGTGAGTGTTTTGGAGTGTGTGTGAGTGTGTATGCATGTGTGAGTGTGTGTTTGTGTGTGTGAGTGTGAGGGTGTGTGTGTGTGAGTGTCTGTGAGTGTGTATGTGTGTGTCTGAGTGCGTGTGTGTGAGTGTGTGTGTCTGTGTGTATGTGTGTGTGCGTGTGTGTGTGTGTGTGAGTGTGTTGGAGTGTGTGTGTGAGTGTGTCTGTGTGTGTGTGAGGGTGTGTGTGTATGTGAATGTGTGTGTGAGGGTGTGTGTGTGTGAGTGTGTGAGTGTGAGTGTGTGTGAGTGTATGTGTGAGTGTGTGTCTGTTTGTGTGTGTGTGGATGTATGTGTGAGTGTGCTTGTGTGTGTGTGTGCGTGTGAGTGTGTGTGTGTGTGAGTGTATGTGTGTGTGTATGTGTGTGTGTGTTTGTGCATGTGTGAGTGTGAGTGAGGGTGTGTTATTGTGTGTGTGTGTGTGTGTGAGTGTGTGTGTGTGACAGGGTGGATGAGTGTGAGGGTGTGTGTGAGTGTGTGAGAGTGTGTGTGAGTGTGTGTGTGTGTGAGTGTGTGTCAGTGTGTGTGAGTGAGTGTGTGTGAGTGTGTGTGAGTGAGTGTGTGTGAGTGTGTGTGTGTGTATGTATGAGTGTGAGTGTGGGTGAGTGTGTGTGTGTATGTGTGTGTGAGAATGCGTGTGAGTGTGTGTGTGTGAGTGTGTGTGAGTGTGTGAGTGTGTGTGTGTATGTGTGAGTGTGAGTGTGTGTGAGTGTGTGGGTATGTGTTTGTGTGTGTGTGTGTGTGTGAGCGATTGAGAGAGTGAGTGTGGGTGTGAGTGAGTATGTGTGAGTGTGTGTGTGTGAGTGTGTGTTTGTGTGTGTGAGTGTGAGTGTGTATGAGTGTGTGTGTGTGTGAGTGTGAGTGTGTGTTTGTGTGAGTGTGTGTGTGTGAGTGTGTTGGAGTGTGTGTGAGTTTGTATGTGAGTGTGAGTGTGTGTGTGTGAGTGTCTATGAGTGTGTATGTGAGTCTGTCTGAGAGTGTGTGTGTGAGTGTGTGTGTCTGTGTGTATGTGTGAGTGTGTGTGCGTGTGTGTGTTTGTGTGAGGGTGTACGTGTGTGAGTGTGTTGGAGTGTGTGTGTGAGTGTGTCTGTGTGTGTGTGAGTGTGTGTGTGTGTCTGTGTGTGTGTGAGTGTGTGTGAGAGTGTGTGTGAGTGTGTGTGAGTGTGTCTGTGTGTGTGTTTGTGAGCATGTGTGTGTACGTGTGAGTGTGAGTGTGTGTGAGTCTGTGGGTGTGTGTGTGTGTGTGAGAGAGTGAGAGTGTCAGTGTGGGTGTCTGTATGGGTGTGCGTGCGTGAGGGTGTGTGTGTATGACTGTGTGTGTATATGTGTGTGAGTGTGTGTGAGTGTGTGTGTGCCTGTGAGTGTGTGTGAATGTGTGTGTGAGTGTGTGTATGTGTGAGTGTGTGTGTGTGTCCATTTGCATGTGTGTATGTGTGAGTGTGTGTGTGTGTGAATGTGTGAGTGTGTGTGTGTGTGTGAGTGTGTGTGTATGTGTGTGCGTGTGTGTGTGTGCAAGTGTGTGTGTGAGTGTGTGTGAGTGTGTGTGTGAGTGTGCGTGTGTGTGTGTGTGTAAGTGTGTGGATGTGTGACTGTGTGTGTGCGTGTGAGTGTGTTGGAGTGTGTGTGAGTGTGTATGCGTGTGTGAGTGTGTGTTTGTGTGAGTGTGTGTGTGTGTGTGAGTGTGTTGGAGTGTGTGTGAGTGTGTATGCGTGTGTGAGTGTGTGTTTGTGTGTGTGAGTGTGAGGGGGTGTGTGTGTGAGTGACTGTGAGTGTGTATGTGTGTGTGTGAGTGCGTGTGTGTGAGTGTGTGTGTCTGTGTGTATGTGTGTGTGTGTGTGTGTGTGTGTGTGAGTGTGTTGGAGTGTGTGTGTGAGTGTGTCTGTGTGTTTGTGTGTGTGAGGGTGTGTGCGTGAATGTATGTGTGTGTGAGCGTGTGAGTGTGTGTGTGTGTTTGTGAGTGTGTGTGTGTGTGAGTGTGTCTGTGTGTTTGTGTGTGGGAGGGTGTGTGTGTGAATGTGTGTGTGTTTGAACGTGTGAGTGTGTGTTCGTGTGTGAGTGTGTGTGTGTGTGTGTGAGGGAATGTGTGTGTGTGAGGGTGTGAGTGTGTGTGTGTGAGTGTGTGTGTGTGTGTGTGAGTGTGTGTGTGTCTGAGTGAGGGTGTGTGAGTGTGTGTGTGTGTGTGAGTGAGGGTGTTTGTGTGTCAGGGTGTGTGTGTATGTGTGTGAGTGTGTGTGTGTGTGAGTGTGTGTGAGTGTGTGAGGGTGTGTGTGTGAGAGTGTGTGTGAGTGTTTGTGTGAGGTGTTTGTGTGTGAGTGTGTGTGTGAGTGGGTGTGAGTGTGTGTGTGTGTGAGAGTGTGTGTGAAAATATGTGTGAGTGTGTGTGTGTGAGTGTGTGTGAGAGTGTGTGAGAGTGTGTGTGAGTGTATGTGTGTGAATGTGTGTGTGTGTGAGCGTGTGAGTGTGTGTGTGTGAGTGTGTATGTGTGTGTGAGGGAATTTGTGTGTGTGAGGGTGTGAGTGTGTGTGTGTGTGAGTGTGTGTGTGATGTGTGTGTGAGTGTGTGTGAGTCTGAGTGAGGGTGTGTGCCTGTGTGAGTGAGGGTGTTTGTGTGTCAGGGTGTGTATGTATGAGTGTGAGTGTGTGTGTGAGTGTGTGTGAGTGTGTGAGGGTGTGTGTGTGAGACTGTGTGTGAGTGTGTGTGTGAGGTGTTTGTGTGTGTGTGTGTGAGAGTGTGTGAGTGTGTGTGTGTGAGTGTGTGTGTGAGAGTCTGTGTGAGTGCGTGTGTGAAAATGTGTGTGAGTGTGTGTGTGTGTGTGTGTGAGAGTGTGTGAGAGTGTGTGTGAGTGTGTGTGAGTGTGTGTGTGAGTGTGCATGTGTGAGTGTGCATGTGCATGTGTGTGGCTGCATGTGAGTGTGCATGCATTTGTGTGAGTGTGCGTGTGTGAGTGTGTGTGAGGGTGTGTGTGTGTGAGTGTGCGCATGTGAGTGTGCATGTGAGAGTGCATGTGCAAGTGTGTGTGTGCGTGTGTGTGTGTGTGAGTGCGTGTGTGTGCATGTATGTGTGAGTGTGCTTGTGTGTGTGTGTGAGTGTGTGTGTGAGTGTGTGAGTGTGTGTGTTTGAGTGTGTGTGTGAGTATGTGTGAGTGTGTGTGTGAGTGTGTGTGAGTGTGTGTGTGTGTGAGTGTGTGTGTGTGAGTGTGTTTGAGTGTGTGTGTGAGTGTGTGTGAGTGTGTGTGTGTGAGTGTGTGTGTGTGAGTGTGTGTGAACGTGTGAGTGTGTGTGTGAGTGTGTGTCTGTGTGTGTGTGCATGTATGTGTGAGTGTGCTTGTGTGTGTGTGAGTGTGTGTGTGTGTGAGTGTGTGAGTGTGTGTGTTTGAGTGTGTGTGTGAGTGTGTGTGAGTGTGTGTGTGAGTGTGTGTGAGTGTGTGTGTGTGTGAGTGTGTGTGTGTGAGTGTATTTGAGTGTGTGTGTGAGTGTGTGTGTGTGAGTGTGTGTGTGTGAGTGTGTGTGAGTGTGTGTATGTGTCAGTGTGAGTGTGTGTGAGTGTGTGTGTGAGTGTGTGTCTGTATGTGTGTGCATGTATGTGTGAGTGTGCTTGTGTGTGTGAGTGTTTGTGAGTGTGTATGTGTGTGTGTGTTTGTGCATGTGTGAGTGTGAGTGAGGGTGTGTGATTGTGTGTGTGTGTGTGTGTGTGAGTGTGTGTGTGTGACAGGGTGGATGAGTGTGAG
>NW_028226151.1:17500-20000 GCF_052327205.1 Somniosus microcephalus | reverse complement strand
GAGTGTGTGTGTGTGACAGGGTGGATGAGTGTGAGGGTGTGTGTGAGTGTGTGAGAGTGTGTGTGTGTGTGTGTGAGTGTGTGTGAGTGTGTGTGAGTGAGTGTGTGTGAGTGTGTGAATGTGTGTGAGTGTGTGTGTGTGAGTGTGTGTGAGTGTGTGAGTGTGTGTGTGTATGTGTGAGTGTGAGTGTGTGTGAGTGTGTGGGTGTGTGTTTGTGTGTGTGTGTGTGTGAATGATTGAGAGAGTGAGTGTGGGTGTGAGTGAGTGTGTGTGAGTGTGTGTGTGTGTGAGTGTGTGTTTGTGTGTGTGAGTGTGAGTGTGTATGAGTGTGTGTGTGTGTGTGTGAGTGTGAGTGTGTGTTTGTGTGAGTGTGTGTGTGTGAGTGTGTTGGAGTGTGTGTGAGTTTGTATGTGAGTGTGAGTGTGTGTGTGTGAGTGTCTATGAGTGTGTATGTGAGTCTGTCTGAGAGTGTGTGTGTCTGTGTGTATGTGTGAGTGTGTGTGCGTGTGTGTGGGAGTGTGTGTGTTTGTGTGAGGGTGTACGTGTGTGAGTGTGTGTGCGTGTGTCTGTGTGTGCGTGAGTGTGTGTGAGAGTGTGTGTGAGTGTGTGTGAGTGTGTCTGTGTGTGTGTGTGTGAGCATGTGTGTGTACGTGTGAGTGTGTGTGAGTCTGTGGGTGTGTGAGAGAGTGAGAGTGTCAGTGTGGGTGTCTGTAAGGGTGTGCGTGTGTGAGGGTGTGTGTGTATGAGTGTGTGTGTATATGTGTGTGAGTGTGTGTGAGTGTGTGTGTGCCTGTGAGTGTGTGTGAATGTGGGTGTGAGTGTGTGTATGTGTGAGTGTGTGTGTGTGTCCGTTTGCATGTGTGTATGTGTGAGTGTGTGTGTGTGTGTGAGTGTGTGAGTGTGTGTGTGTGTGTGAGTGTGTGAGTGTGTGTGTGTGTGTGTGAGTGTATGTGTGAGTGTGTGAGTGTGTGATTGTGTGTGTGTGTGTGTGTGAGGGTGTGTGTGTGTGTGTGAGTATGAGTGTATGTGTGTGTGAGTGTCTGTGAGTGTGTATGAGTGTGTGAGTGTGTCTGAGTGTGTGTGTGTGTCTGTGTGTATGTGTGTGTGAGTGTGTGTGCGTGTGTGTGAGTGTGAGTGTGAGGGTGTGAGTGTGTGTGTGTGTGTGAGGTGTGTGTGAATGTGTGGGTACGTGTGTGTGTGAGTGTGTGTGTATGTGTGTGCAAGTGTGTGTGTGTGAGTGTGTGTGAGTGTGTGTGTGAGTGTGTGTGTGTGTGTGTGTAAGTGTGTGTATGTGTGAGTGTGTGTGTGCGTGTGAGTGTGTTGGAGTGTGTGTGAGTGTGTATGCGTGTGTGAGTGCGTGTTTGTGTAAGTGTGTGTGTGTGTGTGAGTGTTTTGGAGTGTGTGTGAGTGTGTATGCATGTGTGAGTGTGTGTTTGTGTGTGTGAGTGTGAGGGTGTGTGTGTGTGAGTGTCTGTGAGTGTGTATGTGTGTGTCTGAGTGCGTGTGTGTGAGTGTGTGTGTCTGTGTGTATGTGTGTGTGCGTGTGTGTGTGTGTGTGAGGGTGTTGGAGTGTGTGTGTGAGTGTGTCTGTGTGTGTGTGAGGGTGTGTGTGTATGTGAATGTGTGTGTGAGGGTGTGTGTGTGTGTGTGTGTGAGTGTGAGTGTGTGTGAGTGTATGTGTGAGTGTGTGTCTGTTTGTGTGTGTGTGGATGTATGTGTGAGTGTGCTTGTGTGTGTGTGTGCGTGTGAGTGTGTCTGTGTGTGAGTGTATGTGAGTGTGTATGTGTGTGTGTGTTTGTGCATGTGTGAGTGTGAGTGAGGGTGTGTTATTGTGTGTGTGTGTGTGTGTGAGTGTGTGTGTGTGACAGGGTGGATGAGTGTGAGGGTGTGTGTGAGTGTGTGAGAGTGTGTGTGAGTGTGTGTGTGTGTGAGTGTGTGTCAGTGTGTGTGAGTGAGTGTGTGTGAGTGTGTGTGAGTGAGTGTGTGTGAGTGTGTGTGTGTGTATGTGTGAGTGTGAGTGTGGGTGAGTGTGTGTGTGTATGTGTGTGTGTGAATGCGTGTGAGTGTGTGTGTGTGAGTGTGTGTGAGTGTGTGAGTGTGTGTGTGTGTGTGTGTGAGCGATTGAGAGAGTGAGTGTGGGTGTGAGTGAGTATGTGTGAGTGTGTGTGTGAGTGTGTGTTTGTGTGTGTGAGTGTGAGTGTGTATGAGTGTGTGTGTGTGTGTGAGTGTGAGTGTGTGTTTGTGTGAGTGTGTGTGTGTGAGTGTGTTGGAGTGTGTGTGTGTTTGTATGTGAGTGTGAGTGTGTGTGTGTGAGTGTCTATGAGTGTGTATGTGAGTCGGTCTGAGAGTGTGTGTGTGAGTGTGTGTGTCTGTGTGTATGTGTGAGTGTGTGTGCGTGTGTGTGGGAGTGTGTGTGTTTGTGTGAGGGTGTACGCGTGTGAGTGTGTTGGAGTGTGTGTGTGAGTGTGTCTGTGTGTGTGTGAGTGTGTGTGAGTGTGCC